>NW_022900945.1:24327626-24351326 GCF_012274545.1 Fukomys damarensis | reverse complement strand
TCCTTCTGCTTGTGAGGCAGATGGTGGAACCACTGAGCTAAATCCCCAGCCCTGGACATGTTATATTTAATAGCGTAGCAGGACAGTATTCTTTCTTAGAATTTAGTCTGTTGTATTTAACTTTCTTGTTTCTGTTTAACCAAAACAGCTGTTTTACTGAAAAGTATTTTTTTGTACTCACAGCTCATATTCTCCTCACACATATTCCTAGTAGCAGTTTAAATCTTTAAAAAAAAATTAGAGAACTTCACAGATTTTTTAGTTTTCTCTGAAGTGTATCACTTGAATAGTTTCTGCACCCTAAATGGGCAGAAGGTTTGAGTGGAGGAAGTTTTGAGGTTGAGTGGATTCCTTCCTTTCTACAGAAGCAGTTATAGTCAAGAAGAAAACTAAGAAGCTCTAAAACTCAAGTAGTTTTGCATATTTAAAATACTTTGGAAATCAAAACAGATGTGAGGGTTTTTTTTCCTTCAACACTAGTTAGTACAAATAAAACCCAGAATGACTTTGTATAACAGTTGTTTATTTGGTATATTATTCATAGAAACAACTTCTTTTACCTTTGGCTATTTGTCACAAATATTGAGGAGATCCATTTTACTAAAATTGAATATATTAGTGATACATTCTACGTTTAACGTCATAGGAACTCTTGTTTCTACCTCTAAATACAAAATCCATTAAATGAGAATTTTTGTGTAATACATAGGTTTGTACATCATCTTTTTCATTTAATAGCAGATAATTTTGTGTAAATAATATTTTATGTAGAGGACACATATGTCTCCTGTGTACTTGTTAATAGTATGTTAAGTATACTTTTTTTTACAAATTTTTCTAAATGTTTAGGCAGTATTAGAGGTATAGTTAGATATTAGTATTAGAAAAGAAACTTCCTGTTAAGTGGATTCATGTTTCACCTATTAGAAAGAAGATATTTCAGAGAAGCAATTTTAAAGTAATAATGAAGATACTAAAACAACACTGAGACATTTAGGTTTAATTACCAAGAGTCTCAGGTTTTTTATATTTTAACCTTATGGAAAAGATTCTAAAGAATGAGATTTTTTAACCCTGGTGGGAGCCCTAGCTACCAGAAACTGTTGTCACATGCTGGCAGAGTTGTCCTCCTTTCTAACATAATACATTTTTCTGGGGGGAGCAAACTTGGGTTCCTGCGTTTGCAAGGCAGGCGTCAGAACCACTGAGCTAAATCCCCGGCTAACATAATACATTTAGATGTTAATTACTATAAAAACCATGATACTCACCCTTAAAATTTATATTTGATCATTTGTAAAACAGCCTAAATTTAAATTTCTAATCTGCACAGCGTCAAACCTTTAGACAATACTACTTTCCTCTCTATTAAAGAAGTTAAAATATTTTTTTCACTTGAGTAAATATGTCCATTTTCATTGTAAAGTAGTATCACAGCATTTGTAAGTAATGTATATGTTTTATAAATGTTAAAACATTCTTTTGCATACTTCTCACTATCCCATTCTCTTTCAATTTGCTTTATACCCCTAACATTAGCATTCTGTGAACACTGCTTTTAAAAGTTGTTGTATTCTCTCTGCATCTTATAGTAATTTATTTGCATTTTAAAAGGAATTTGAATGCAGTGTGGCACTTTTGACACCCAGCAAGCTAATCAGAGTAAGATTCTACCTGTAATCTCCTTATAAACCAAATGCTTGCTCTGTTTTACATTATAGAAGCAAGGATTGTGTATGGTTTACCTTATAGGTAGAAAAGTAACTGACATCTAATACCATTCACCCCTTGAGTTTCCTGAATTCTATTTTCAGTATGTAAATCACTTAAAATCCACTTAAATTTAAAGTGCTCACTGGAGCAACAAGAAAAAAGAACAAGGTACTTTGTAGTTGTGAAGAACCAAGCTATGTATACACTAGATTGGTTTCTGATTTATATCTAAGATAATGACAAATGTGTGGCTATAGCAACATACTTAAACAAATGGTGCAGAGGGGATAGATAGTTATGTTACCTGTATTAGTAAGATTTCTACTTGGGTACTGGTGGAATGTCAGTGGTTAAGTAACTGGGTTTTTTGCTTTATTTGTACTCCAGAATAATTTGTAGAGTTCTTGTTGTGTACTAGGCTCTTGACTAAGATAACTAGTGAAAACCTTGTACGATTTTTCTATTCCAGATTTTGGTTGTTTAGCTTTGAGTTAGATATTCTTTATTACTTGACTTCCAATATTCTTTATTTATTATATTCTTGTTCTAAAGTTACGCAGAAAAAGACTGGATCCTACATTTTACTTTTCAACAAGCAGGTGACAGCTGATACCGGTGGCTTGAATGAGATTTTTAGCCTTCTTATGGTTTTTAGTTTTCTGTGTGGCATTTCTATTAGCATTGCCACTTGAATACTGTAAGGAACCTTGTTTGCTGGTTTTGTAATGGTAGCATCTATTCTTTTGGAGTCTGTACTTTGAACAACTCATTTCATAGAATCATTGAATAGTCAGTTCCTGTTCTTTCTTACTTAAAATTTTTTCAGGGATTTTCATGTGGCAGAATTAAAAGAAGAAAAGTCATTTGAATAACTTGTTGCATTTGTATGCCTCCCCTTTGGATCCCTAGAAATAAACTCTTACCTTCTCTTCCTGCTAATTGATAAGCAGAACCCTAGATTACTATCTTCTCTTTGTCTAAAGGAATGGTGTAGCTGTATTCAAACAAAGACTTATGAAATGTTATATCTTATTTGCTTCAACATATAAAAATATTTTCCTTTATTAATTGATTTTTTGAGAAGACAATTAAAAGTCAAATGATGGGAAATCTCAAGAGCAGCAGTAAAATTTTGGTTTATTTTGGTATTTTAAAATCTTCTTTTGTCTCTTTTAATCATATTTTTAAAATAAACTGTTGCTGGGCATAGTGGTGCATGTCTGTAATCCCAGCACTCTGGGGGCTGAGCCAAGAGAATTGGGGCGGCAAGTTTGAGGCCAGCCTGGGCTATACAGTGAGTTCAAGGGTGGCCTGAACTACATAGCAAAACCCTATTTCAAAAAAATAAAACAAACAAAAAACAAAATAAAAATTTACTGTTGGAGAAAATATAAAATGAAAAAATGTAGAAATAGCATTAAACATCAGCTCCTGTTATAAACATACATGAGATAATGGATTTATATTTATTTTCTAATAAACACATTTGCATGATTGTACATTTAATAGAAATTAAGTTAAAACATCGAGTTTTTTTTCTTTGAATTGCTATGAAAATTGATTTTTCATTGTGCTTTTTATTATATTATTGATATTCCCTTATAGAGTTTTCAAAGCTTGTGAAACCTACTTAATGGTGTAATCAAATGCAAATTTAATTTAATGACCTTAAATAGAAGGTTATAATTTTCCTGGAAATAAGATTTAACCAGGTGTTAAAATTACGTATGATCAGAGTAAAGATTACCCTTATTGTAATTATTGACCAATTGAGGAGTTTCCAGTTTATTAGATTTTCTCAGTTTAGTTTGGTACAGGAAAGCATTATTTGAAAAAAACAGTACAGGATAATTTTATGCAGATAACATTACTGCTGCTAAAGAATCAGCTACAAGTTTTTTGCATGACTCAAGGAATAGGAAACTTAATGAAAACTTAATTCTAAATTGATGGCAGATGGTCTCACTTCTATATATTTTTGTATGTTTTCTCACCTCTCTATATTTTTGTATGTTGTAAAATACATAAAGAATGTTAAAATTTTCTCTTCCCCCTTTTAGCCTTAGACTGTAAGCAAAAGAAGTCGAGGTCAAGATCTGGAAGCAAGAAGAAAATGTTAACATTACCTCACGGTGCTGACGAGGTTTACATTCTTCGATGCAGGTATATGCCTATTTTGCCCAATTGATCGGTTTCTTCAGACTTTGTTTTGAGACAGTTTATTGAAGATTTTTAATGTGTAACAGAGTGTATTCTCAGTATCAACTTAGAAATGAACTTTTGGAGGCAGGCTTAAAATCTTTAGCTCAAAATATAGTATAGTTTACTTCTAATGATTCAAGCTTTATCTACTAGCCAAGAGACTACATTCTATGATTTATAAAAGTGGCTTTTGTGTGTGTGTGTGGTACTGGGGATTGAACTCAGGACCCTTGGCTTGCCAGGCAGGTACAGTACCACTCCCAGCCCTGTAGTTGCTATGTTTTAATTTGGTTTGGTTTAATTTTTACTGTCTTAAGTTACTGGTTATTAGGGAACATATTTCCTCTCATATACCTCTTTGCAAACATTCACCACAAGAATATGCATAAACACCTTAGTGTAAGAATTCTCAATTGAGGAAGGGTCTTTAGAATGAAAAAAAATTTTTTTTTTTTGGTACCAAGGATTGAACTGAGGACCTTGTGCTTGAGAGGTAGGCAGTGGCACTACTGAGCTAAATTCCTGGCCCTAGAATGAAAATTTTTGGAGTAATAGTTATAAATGGATAAGATGTGGAGACATTGAGATCATTTGGTTAATTTTAACCTAAAAATGTTTCCACCTCTGAAAAAATACTGCAATTTGTTATATCTGTTAATAAACATAGAAATTGAGAGTCTTGATCTGGTTTTAAATCACTTCAACTTTATTTAGAAACTGCCAGACCAGTGCTATATGTAATACTGTATATAGTGCTGTTCATTGCTTATGTTTATGGATTTTATGTGAATTGGTTTTAAGTGGGATTGGTTGTGTTAAGAAAACTGTAATCAACCTTCTTCTGTAGGTTTTGTGGCCTCGTCTTTCGAGGACCATTGTCTGTTCAGGAAGACTGGATTAAGCACTTACAACGACACATTGTAAACGCTAATCTTCCACGGACTGGAGCTGGCATGGTGGAAGTCACGTCACTACTTAAAAAGCCTGCCTCCATTACAGAAACTTCATTTTCTCTACTAATGGCAGAAGCAGCTTCATAGAACCAGGAAAACTTTTAAATAGAAAATTTGAATGGGATGTAAATTTGAAATTCTTTGTCTTTTTTTTTTGTAAGCCACATTAAATTATCCGTTTATAAATACTAAAGCAGGAAAATGGGGAAAAGTGAATTACACTGACATCAGAGCAAATTGAATACTTAAAACAGTAAGTAGTCTATATATTTTACATAGGACAGAAGATGTGTTTTTAAGGTTTACTAAGTTTTGTTAGTTAACAATT
This sequence comes from Fukomys damarensis, assembly GCF_012274545.1. Classification (NCBI taxonomy): domain Eukaryota; kingdom Metazoa; phylum Chordata; class Mammalia; order Rodentia; family Bathyergidae; genus Fukomys; species Fukomys damarensis. The sequence continues at coordinate 24,346,130 of NW_022900945.1, read as the reverse complement.
CACTTATTAAAAGATCTTACATGTAGACAGCCATTTATAAACTGTTGCACATGGATATGTATAGACAGACTTATTGGAAAAATATGTTTTCTGCAGTGTTACCAGAATCAAGGCTCTGTTTATTCCCCATAAGACTTGCATAGAAAAATAAAATATTATATATTTTGTTTGTATGTATTTAGTGTTTTGTATAATATCAGGAATTGCTAACTAAATTACTCAACTTAGGGCATTAAATATCATGTACTTCATAGTTTGAGACTGTTCACTCAAATAGGGCAGAGTAATATTCTATCTAGATGTGTAAGTGTTTTTTTAAAATCACATGGAACGGTTTTTTTTTATACTAAAAAGTGGAGGGAGATTTGTTTAAACAAGTATTTCTAAAAGAAATATGTACATAGTCCTGGAAATTATTTGTGGTAAGGAAATATTCTTTACTCCAATTGCATTTCTCAGACAATAAAGTGGTGCATCCATGCTACCTCCTACTTTGTCAACAAAGATGCTATTTACCCTTTACATTTTTGTATCATAATAGATTTAAAAAATCTAATGTTCTTTATTGCAAGACATCCTTTTGTTAACAGATTTGTTTCTTTTTAATGTTTTACCTAAAATTTGACATGCTTACAGGACAGGTTTGCCTCTTTATTTAACATTGTAGAAATGTAATTAATAAAAGATACTACACAATTTAGAATAGGCTTTCTCATTTATATTATCTTCCAAATTTGATCAGTTAGCAAAACTTAATACACCAATTAAAATATTTCTACATATGATGAGAATGTTTACAATTTAAATTTTAGAACTTGTTTTGGATGTGGTTATATGTACGAAAATTGTGTAACACTATGCTCATGCTAAGAACCGACATAACGGAATTACTGAAATAAATGTGCTGTGAGGAATGGAAAAATATGGTGCAGGTGTCTTGGTCATGATAAATTGTGATTATTCTTTTAAGTTCTTTCAAAAAACAAATCAGTTCTTTTAATATGAACTTAGATTCCTTTACAAATAACAGTTTTTGTATGCAAGCACCATTTCATTTAATTTCATGTAGTTTGGGTAATATTGTAGTCGAACCAGTGCATCAATCAAGTATGCATTGATACTTTCCCTCATATGTAAATAAACTTAAAAACAATTAAAATATGGAGTATTTTGGTAGAGTATATACATACCTCACTGCCAGTGAAAATTGTTTTCCTATGGTATATCTCCTTACCGGAAAAATCTCTAAATAAAAAAAGACTTAAAGAAAATGATAATGTCTATAATGTGAAGCATTTCTTATTTTTTGGTAGAAACAGTCCATTTGAGGTTGTGTTTCATTGATATAAATTACCAGGTCACTATTCACAGGTTATAGTTTTTCTAGAAGCACCACATTGGTCAACATAATGTATGTGAAAAGATAATTTTTCCCATTCATGATTAACTTTTTTATCCAGGATCTTTTTTTTTTTTTTTTTTTTTTTTCCCTGGTACCAGGGATCAAACTCAGGACCTTGTGCTTACAAGGCAGGTACAACACCACTGAGCTAAATCCCTGGTCCCCTGGACCATGTTCTATGTGAAATTATAAGGTTAGATTAGATGGATCATTCCCAAGCTAGGTCTCTTGATCCCTAGTATTAGATAACAGAAAAGTACTTACATTAGTTTTTTTGTTTTGTTTTTTTTTTCAGTTTTTCAAAAGGCCTGATCAGATTTTTTTTTTTTTTTTTTTTTTTTTTTTTTTATTTATTTTTTTTTTTTTTCTGTTAAATTGCCTGTGCTGGCTTCCACCTCAAATCCTTCTGGCTCAGTCTCCAACTACCTCTGAATAAGGTACACACTGTGTTAACCTGCTCAATTGTTTTTTAATTGGAAGACATAGTACATAGCAAGTAGCACTTAGGCATTAAAAAAAAATTAAAACAATTCCTAGTGGGAAGGCTAGTAATATCTAGAGTCCCTTTCAGCTATAATTCTTTAAGTTTAATTATTTGTCTTATCTAAGCAATTACCATGATACATAAATACAAGAAAAGTTAGTTTGATCACAAGTTTCACAATTGAACCTACATTAAATTTTTCATATATCCAATTATATTTAAAGCAATTATTTATTTTAAATGTAAATCAGTCATCAAAGTAGAACATTTAGAATTAGTGAACTAGAAAATTCATGAAAAGTAAATTTTCATAATTCTTTAGGAAGCAAAATCCATCCTTTATTTGGCAACTAGAAATTTAGTATTGTATTTTCTATTGGTTGCCACTAGGAGAAAATTATAAAATATTACCTCAAGTTCATGATAGCTTTCATGTCAGAATATGGGTTGCTTTATATCAGAATTATTAAATTTTCTCTTAATTTTTTAAATTCTTGATTGAAATATGCAAGTTTCTTTAATTGGCTTTTTAAAAAATCTAGTCAGCAATGTTGATGTATTTTTATAACAATGAGACAAAAAAAACTTTTCCACAACTAGCATTTCCTACTGTGCTTCAGAATATATTAGAATGATGACATAGCTCATATCTGTTTTAGATATTACTTATTTAATTATGAGATGATGATGATGGCTTATTAAATTTATTAAACAAGCTTTTCTTAAGAACACACATGTAGCTTCCTATTAGTCCAAAGGGTAGTTTTGGATTTTTTTGTCCCTAATGAAATGTCTCACATGTTTATAGTCAGCAGCATAGTGCTTGCCTAACATGTATGAGGCCCTGGATTTGTTTCCCAGTACTACACACACACACACACACACACGCACACGAAAAGTGGGAGAAGTCATCTGTGGTATTATCGCTTAAAGACAGCTACTTTTTTGGACGGGGTGGTGGGTATGGCAGAGGATCCAACTCAGGACCTTGTGCTTGTGAGGCAGGTGTGGCACCACTGAGCTAAATCACCAGCCCTAAAGACAGCTACTTTTAAAAGCTTCTTACATTTCTTTCTCTTTTTGTTTCAGTATAGTTATAAGATAGTGTTCACTATAATATATTAATCCTATTATCCCAGGTCAGTTTTAAATTTGAATGCAGTCTTCTATAGACTAACATTTCAATGCTACGTAATTTATTTTTAAACTTGGATGTGACAGAAGCCAATCAACATTAGTAAAATTCCAAATCATGAACTAGAATTCCCTGAAGCAAAAGGTAGGTAACTCTTAGAGCAATGGGAATTTATTTTTCTATTTTGAGGGCCAGCCAAGTTCAGTTCTAGATCTTTCATTAGTAGCTCCTAGTTTCCTAATTTTTTTGGTCCTTTAGGAGGAGATATCTACCACCTTAGTTTTTCTTGATTATCACAAATCACTGAGTACCTTTCATTGCTTAGACAAACATTAGTATTAACAAGTAAAGCTTGTAGAATTGATGCCTCATTGGTTTTAGATTAGGCCAAAAGCCAAGATGAATAAAAAAGTGTATATAATTTAATAAATTGCTGAAGTTTTTGTTACTAAATTTTTAAACAAAAAATACATAAAATTTTCCCACATTCAAAATTTGTCATATGCCCACTAGTTTTGCTTTCTATTTATAGATGTTTTTACATTAAAAAGATAAATCATGTTACATAGAAATTACACTCTTAGCAATAGATCCATGAGCATTTTTGTTCCACTAAATATTCTTAAATATGCTTTTTTTTAAATTAAATTTACTTTTGTTGATACATTAAAAACAGTACATACTCTACATAATAACATGAGATACCATGTAATGTTTCAATGCATATGTTTTCTTTATGGTTAAATATACTTTAAATTTTTGCAGATTTTTCAATCATAGCACAGTTGGTTCATTTTTTGATAGTTTGCATTTTATCTCCTGAATTTTGGCATTTGATGAACATTCTTGTTATAAATTTTGTCCATCCAAAATTATTTTCTTGGAGTAAATTTCTAGTACTAGAATTGGTTAAGTCGAAGAGTTAGATTTTGCTCACAGAGCTGAGGCTTTATATATTTCCAAATTGTTATTCAGAAAGCTTAGGAATAGTACACTTGTACTTGCAGTGTATGAGGCTGACTTAACCTTACACTTGTCCATATATTTTCTCAACAAACAAAACTTTTCTTATTTAATAAAAAGTATCTTTTCATTTCTAAGTGACAAATGAAACAAAACAGGAACTTTTGATCGTAAAGGTATTTGTTTCTGCCAGGTGTGGTGGCATAAGCCTGTGTTCCAAGCACTTAGGAGGCTGAGGCGGGAGGATTACTGCAAGTTCGAGGCCAGCCTGGGCTACATAGTTCAAGGACACCCTCAACTACATAGGGAGACCCTGTCTCCAAAAAAAAGTATTAGCTTTCTGATTTAAAACAATAAATTACATACAATATGATTATGTTTTCAGTAGACAAAAACCTCTACTTTCATAATTGGCCTCTAGAACAATAGAGCATGAGCATTTTCAGGAGATTTTTGACTGTTGTGTGGCTTCCAAAAATTTTATGTGTATAACTATGTACATTTTTCTGAGAATTCTGTAGCATTTATACTCAGATTGGTCTGTGGGCCCTAGTTCCAAAACAGTAAAGAATATTTGAAAGTAATGTAATGACACATAACCTTTCAAGAGATTTTTGATTATAACTCTAGAAAAATTCTGATTATTAACTTTTAAAATTTCTGGCGTATTTTGTTAAATGTGAATTGTTTTACATCTTCTGAACAACTTGGTAGAAAAAGATTATTTAGAAGTTTGCAGCCAGCAGAGTGTGAGGAATGGCATATAGGTGTAGTCTCAGCTACTTCAGAGGCTCAAGCAGGAAGATTTCTTGAGTCCAGGAATTCAAAGCCACCCTGAGCAACATAGTGAGACTCAGTCTCAAAAAGAAAATGAAATTTGCTCTTTTGCTCTTAGAAATTGTATGATTTCTTAACAATAGCATCTAAAGATTTAGTTCTTTCTTAGTCTTTTAAAGCCAAACTTTGTAATTTTATTTCTTCTCTTGACGAATATAGCAAATGCTTTTTTTTTTTTTAGGTCCTGGGTATTGAACTCAGGATCTTATGCTTTCGAGGCAGGTGTGGTGCCACTGAGTTAAATCCCTGGCCCAGCAAATGCTTTTCAATAAAGAGCTTTCAGGTAGTGTTTTAATTTAAAACAATGTTTTACAAATAAACTACATGTATTTACTTAGTGCATTAATTTTCTCTTTCAAAAACATCAGCTCTCTGATTTAAAACTTCAAATATATAACTATCTTTTACAAATACAATAAACTCTTAAATATGTAGAATCATGAATGTGGTTCTTGAATATTTCAGTGCATCACATAACTTAGTAAAATATCTACCTTAAAATCACAACTCAGAAGGCTGAAATGTTAAATCTAACAGGCCAGGTAGCCTTAGATGTTAGAAACACTCAACACTTTTTTAATATACATAATTTATTTTTTAATTTTTAAAATTATTTTTATTGGTATATTTTAGATATGCATAATGGTAACATTCATCAGATGGAATTTGTACCTGTACATGCTATTTCTTGATTCTTTTTTCCATTGTTTTCTTTCTATTCTTTTTTTACTTTTCCTTCCTTTCCTGCTCTCTCCTCTCTATTCCCCTTTCCAGTTGAACATTTTCTTCCTATTTCAAAACTTTAAAGTATGTGTAAACTGCCATTTGCTAAATTTGTTTGCTTAAGTGAGAAGTACATAAATGTGTTGCTTAAAGAAATACATTACTCACTACAAGGATAAGATGTAGAATATTACCAGCATCCCCAAAATAATAAGTAAGGGTCTCATTTGTCTCAACCCCTTTTGGCCTTGCTGGGAATGGAACTTACATATAGTCTTGCAGGTATTAAGCAAGTGCTCTTCCACAGCGATATACCCAGAGCCTTCTGCCTTTTCTAATAATTTATTTACTTTTTTGCTTTTCTTAACTATATCCTGTGAATGGATATAGTTTACTTTTTTTGTATTTTATAGAAATGGAATTATACCATATCACAAGATTTGCAGCTAACTTTTTTGGGGGGGCGGTCCCAGGGATTGAACTAGGGACCTTGTGCTTGTGAGACAGGCAGCAGAACCACTGAGCTAAATCCCTAGCCCTGCAGCTAGCTTTTGTTTAATGTTATCATTGAAGTTCATCTCTATTATCTGTCACTGTAGTTTATTCATTTTTATTGTTGGATTTTATTGTATTGTATAGATATATGCCACCATTTTGTTATTCATTTTTATGGTTGATAAACATTTGAGTTTTCTATGGCTTTTGGAGCTGTGAAGCTATATTCTTATCTGCCTCCTGACAGTTTTCTCTACGGTACATGCGAAGGAGTAGGATTCTTTTTTATGATAGAGTCTGTGCTTCTGACATGAGGATTAACTGTTCACAAAATAATTGTACGTATTTACACTGTCACAAGAAGTGAAGAGTTCTTGTTCCTCTAGATTGTCATTAATACAGTCAGATTTTAAAATTTTTGCTAGTTGCTGGGGATACATAGTATTTCATTATGAATTTAATTTACATTTTCCTGATTACTATAAGTTTTCATTCTTATGTTTATTAGCTTGGATTTCCTCTGGAAAAATGCCTTTACAAAAGTGCCCATTTTAAAATACTTAAAGTCCCTGGGGTGTCTTAAATTAATTTTCCTATTAACTCTTAGGAGTTCCACTAACCTTTACGTTTGATGTGTTGCCAATATCTTCTACTCTGTTGTTCCATTTTTCATTTGCTTTTTAGTTAAATTTGATGAACAGTTCTTAATTTTATTGTAATTAGATTCATTCTTTAAAATATCTTAAGGTTGTTTCACAGCATATGTTCTGGACTTTTGTTTGTTTGATGAGGCCTTTATTCACTTCTTAAAAAATATTTTCACTGTACATAGAGTTCTGGACTGGCAGTTACTCAGTCTTCCCACCCACATACATTTAAACTAGTATTCCACTATTATTTTCTGCCTTGTTCTTATAAGTTCAACTGTTGCCTGTTTTAAAATAAGCTGCCTGTGCTTTCTTCAACAATACATATACTAAAATGTCCTGGGTGCTCGTAAGATACTTATTTCTAAGTCTCTAGTTTATGATAGTACAATTGGAATTTTTATTGCCAAATTTGGATCTTTGGGTTTCTGGAAATTTTCTAGTCATTCTCTCTCAGCTAATTTTTCTGCCTCATTTTCTCTCATTCTTTTGGGATTCAAAAGCTTAGATATTAAATATTAAAATTTGTTTTTTTATATCTTTGTGCTTACTTTGATCTCTTAATGTCCCACTTTTTGTAAATTTCCTCAGCAGTCGTTAAATCCACTACTGCCATCTTAATTTTATAATATTCAGTTGTAGAATTTCTGTTGATTCTTTTTCAGATACTGCTTTTTATTGTTTGTAGTCACCTCACTAGACTTGATCTCTTCTCTTCTAATGGGCCATACTGTAGGCTTGAATCTGATAATTCTGGAATTTAAAATAACTGTGGGTAAGATTTGTTGATAGTTGCTTTTTCTGTTTCTTATCGTGGTATCTTATGTGCCTAAATGTTTGAGTATATACTGAACATTATACTTGAAAACTGTTTTTAGTATTTTGAGGCCTGTGATAGTATCTTGCCCCATAGAATTTTAATTTACTTCTACCTATCTGGGGATGCTAATAGTTTAGAAGACCTTTCAGTTCACCTGTCCTAGTCAGATAACCCAAAGTTAGGCTATAAGAGATCATGGGAAGGCTGTTTTATATTTCATTCACTTTTTACCATAGTGTGTATAGTTTTATTCTGCAAGACCCTCAAAAATGTAACTTAGTTTCACAGCTATTTAGATTTTTGAACCAGTAATTCTTTATTATCTTGTTAGATTTTTAATACTTGTATGTAGTTTTATTTTTATTAATTAACATTTTAAGAAATCCTTGTGTATGCTTCTGGGTGTGGGAATTTTGTATGTTTTGTTCACTTATATTTTCCCAGTTCTGAAACATAATATGCATAAAGTAAATGTTCACTCAGTGGTATGTATGAGCTACAAATTTAAATGGGGTTAAAAAATCATTTCCTCTTTGTCTTAAAAATAAATTTCGGGTATTTGTACAATTTTTTTTAACTTTTTGCTTTTTGGAAACGGTCTCGCCAGGTAGATTCAGACTGGCCTTTGGCAGTTGTCCTCCTTGCTCAGCCTCCTGAGTGCTGGGATTGTAGACATGTGCCACCATGCCCGGAAATTTATGCATATTTTTCTCTTACACATGTATTTTGGAATTTGTTTGCCAAATTCCTTTACAATATCCTGAGATTTTGTTCAGAACCGCACTGTGATTGGTGGAAAATGGGAACATAATAGGCCTTTAGGAACATGGTGTTGTTTGTTTGAAATAGGGTCTTATTAAGTCTCTAAATTGTCCAGGCTGGGCTCAAACTTGTAATCCTCCTGCCTGAGCCTCCCAGAATTATAGGTGTATACCACCATGCCCAGCTTCCTTTTCATCTATTAAATGCTACAGGAGAATCTTACAGAATTTTTTAAATAGAGAATTTCATTTTTCTTTTAAATTTATGTCTAATTTAGTTTCTGTTACTATTGTAAATAGACTTTTTTCCAAATTCTTGAAATTCAGTATTACTGATACAGACTTTCACCTTGCTGAGCTTTCATATTGTAATGTGTTTTAACTTAATTCCCTTGAAATATATTAGTACCCAATCATATCATCTAAAAATTACATGTATCCCTTGCTTGACAATTTATTCTTATTCTTTTTCTTGTGTTTATACATTGTCAAGAAGTAAGTAATAAGCTTTTTTTTTTTAAGTAATAAGTTTTAAACATTGAACTATCCCTCAATTTCTCCATAAGTGATAATGGGTTGGTTGATAATGTAAACTTGATTTGCTTCTATTTCATTGAGGATTTTTTTTGTATATTTATTAGTGATACTGATTGACATTTACTTTGCTTCTCTTCTACTTAGCTAGATTTGTGTCTGAGTTGGCCTAGCCTCGTAAAATGAGCTGGAAAGAGTTTTCACAATATGAACAATATTACCTTCTTTAACATTTGCGTAGTACTCATTCTTAAACTCACCTGAGTCTGTTATCATTTGAGATACAGGTCTCTTGACTACTTTTTACTATCTATTCTACAAGGATTTTTTAAAAATCTATTTTTGTTTTTCTAAGAACCTAGTCTTAGTATTTTATTCATCAATTCAACTTTTCTACCTTCCAGTGCTTAATCTTTATTTTCAGCTTTTTTGGATTTCTAGTAAGAACGTGTAAGGCTATTTTTTTTCCTATGCCTATCAATTTGGTCATATTCCACAGCTTTATATATATTAGAGCTATCATTGTTTACTTATTAGTTTCATTTCAACTTTGATTTCCTTTTAAACTTCTGCCTTTTTGAGACTTCGTTGAAACTTTCTCAGTGGTCAAGGGTACAGTTTTTTGTTGGTAGTGTTCAATGTTTTGAAAACATTGTGCCAACTGGGTTTTGAGATGCAGAATGTTATATCTATTACATACAATGTATATACATATAATTTATATACACATATATTATATATATGTATGACTTAAATTACGCTGTTAAAGTTATCTATAGCTTACTCATGTTCTTTGCTTTACCTGTCAGATTCTGTGAAAGATAGCTTTGGATCCCCCAGTATGATTGTTGTTGTGTCAAGTTTCTCCCCATCCTGCATTTGGTTTTTATATTCACAAACATTGCTTGTAAGTATAAAAAGATTCATGATTATTATATCTATTTCATGGATTGCTTGATTTTTGAAATACCAAAAAAGGGGATAGATATATCCTTTATTCCTCCCATTCTAATATTTTATTTTAGATTTGCTTTTTATCATATTTTCTTCACTCTATTTGAGATGACTATTAATCATTCATATTTCGGTGTTTATGTATGTGTTTGTACTTGGTCTTGCCATATTAGTTTGTTTTGTATGTATTGTGTTTAATATTGGTTTTCCTTCCTCATATTTTATTGGATTTTTATTAATTTTTTCTGCATATATTGCTATAGGATCATATAGGGCATAGAGAGATAGCTCTTTACTTAGATAATGAATGTGCTTTTGCACATTTTCTTGCAATTTTTAGAAATTAAGTCTTTAATCCATTTGAAATTAGATTTTACATATGATATAGCAAGAATTCACTTCTCTGTCCAAAATGAATATAGCTCTACCAACACTATTTATTAAGTAGTTTTTCTTTGTCACATATAATTTCTTATGTAACCTGGAATTTACATCTGGAATCTTTCTGCTATTTAACTTATCTTTAGAATGATTTTATGACCCTCTGTTTCAAAAGTTTTGAGATTGTTTTCATAATTCTGAGAAGTCTGCCCTCCATTTAAATTTAATTTTATACTGCTTACCAGTGTTTCCTTTTTTCTTATTCTATCTTGAGGTCTCTTTAAGGTCTCTTTTGCCCTGAAAGGTGAATAATAAATTGAGTGGATAAAAGATCCTTTTCTCCTAGGGTACATGGACTGTCTCTTCATTGCCAATTTCATTTTTTTTCCTTATAAGAATTCATTCTTTCTGGGTTGCTATATATAAAGTTTTCTGTTTATCCTTAGATTTCAGGGACTTTTATCAAGCATGCCAAGGAAGAAGTAGAAGGATAGTGGGAGGATTAGTGTGTTAAACTTAAGTAAAATTTTCTATTATTACCTGGTGAGTAATTTTGACTTTTCCATTTATTTATTTTTCTTCCAGGATTTCCATCAAATTTCTTAGAATAATTTATTTATATATTTTATCATCAAGGAAATTTTTTCATACAGGACTTTGTGGATGATGAGCTTAGTGAACCTGTATACATCTGAAAAATGCATGTGTTTTCTTTTTTTAAAGATAGGGTAGATTTTCCCTTGGGCCTCTAAAGATAATGTCCCTTGCGCTATAATATCCAGTATTGTGGATCGTTTGGTATTGATCAATGTTACGCCTTTGTCAGCACCCTCCCTGTGGAATTTTTTTTTTCAGTGGGGGGGATTGAACTTGGGTCCTTGTGCTCAGTGGCGGAATCACTGAGCTAAATTTTTAAGATTACCTGTTGTCCCGAAAGTTCACCAATATGTATCTTTTTTTTTTAATTTACCCTGTTCAACATTTTATGACCCTCTCAACTTGAAGATTTAAGTCTGTTTTCAGTTAAGATATTTATTACCTTCTTCAGTTATAACTTTGATTTTTTTTTTTTTTTCCCCATACTAGGGATTGAACACAGGACCTTGTGCTTCCAAAGCAGGCATGGTGCTGCTGAGCTAAATCCCCGGCGCTTACTTTGAATTCTTTTTGTTCTCTCCTTGTAGCATTTCTTTTTGGTGGATATTAAAACTTATGATCTTTCTCCCTCTTTTATTAATAGCAAAACACTCATTGGTATATTTTAGGCATACATAATGATAACATCTTCCCCATCTCTTTTGCAGTGTTCCAGAAGAATTTCTTAGCTCAGTCTCCCAGCACACTAATTGACTTTGATATGGCTCATTCTGCTATCCAGCTTATCTGATGAGTTTTTAAAAATTTGTTTTTATTGGTAGTGGGGATTGAACTCAGGATAAGTCAGGTGCAGCACCACTGAACTACAACCCCAGCCTGATGACTTGTTTTTTTTTTTTATTTGATGATTTAGTTTATTGGCTTTCACAGTTTTTATTTCTAAGTTGTTTTATTATTCTTAAGAACCTGTTTTATTTCATGAATATAATTTCCACATGGCTGTCTCAGTGGAGTTAGTTGTACAAGTCTATTTGCTTTGTTCTTTCTTAGGATTAACTCTTTTGAGTTCAGTGCCATTCTTTCGTTTTGTTTTTTTTGTTTTGTTTTGTTTTTGTTTTTTTTGATACGGGGGGGTTAAACTCTGGTCCTTGTGCTTTTGAGGCAGGTGATGGAACCATTGAGCTAAATCCCTGGCCCTCAGTGCCATTCTTAATGGTATTGGTTTTCAAATATTTGATAGTTCTCTGTTGGTTTGGGAGTGGGTTTTGTTTTACTCAGTTTTTTGTAGTACTAGGGATTGAACCCAGAGCCTGTGAACTGGGCTACATCCCAAGCTCTATTTTTAAATTTTGTTTTTTTTTTTCTTTTGAAACAGAGTTTCATTAAGTTGCTCAGGCTGGGTTCCCATTTGCAGTCCTCCTGCCTCAGCCATACAACCTTCAGTTCTTGCTTGTTTGCTCATCTTAGGTTTTAGATTTGTTATTAGTTTTTCTACAAATGTCCTGTTAATTCTGGTTATTTCTAGTGCTTGTGGTAAAAGTTTACAATGTACCAATGTTAAGTCTTCTATAAAGAAAAACTTTTTCTTTTTTTGGTTTGGAGAACAGTCCCATGCTTTTGCCATTTCTGGACTAAAAGCACCCCCGCCTCCAGAGCCCTTCTCACTATTGTAAACAGTCTTCACATTGCTGGGTTAAAGTTTTCTCTTTCAGGATGATTATATTTGCTGTTTGTTTGTTTTTAGGAATTACTCATAGTTTCTGAATTACTAAAATACACTTTTCTTTCCTACCACTGTTACAGATTTTTAAACTTTTTCTTAATGTCAGTTTTAGGGCATATAGAATAGCAATATATTTTTTTCCTTTTTTCATTGATAGAGCAATTCAGGTAAATTGGAGTGATACATTTTTTCCTAAAGCCTTTGAAACCATGTCATAAAACCAATTAGGCTTCCAAGCAGTGGTTTTCAGCTGCCTCAGGTTCTCTTTGTTTATCCTAAATATAACTTATGTCAGTCCTACAGTAACAGGACAATGTGTTCATCCTTCTATAGTTAATAAAGGTGAATAAAAATAAATGAATAAAAGTATTTTTTAAAAAGTTACCTTAAAGCATATGTTGGTTAAAATGAGTAAATTTTTTTCTTTTTTGGTACATTTAGGTACATAGTAGTTAAATTCATCATTGGAATCTTGTACCTTTATATGACGAATCTTGGTTCTTATTTTTTCCCCACTTTCCTGACCTCTCTTCCCTATTTACAGAGACTTTGTTTCCATTTTTTTCTTTTCTCTTATTTTTTCTGTTCCCTTCCAACCTTTCTCCTACTCCTCCCACTTCCTTTACATGAGTAGATTTTTTACTCTGTGATTTAAGTTTCGGATTGCCCCACCCTTTGTTGTTTTAGAAGGTGACATCTTTTTTGCTATCATTTTTCTTGATTTCTCTTCGCTTAAATTGACCAAACTGCTAATTTGAAATACCTGTTATGGTGCCACTTCAGAAACAAGGCTTTACTTTTAAGGTGAAATGTGGCTTTCGTAGGCCCTGTAACTGTTTCATATAATATATTTAAGCTCTTTGGAAGGTTCATAAGTCACTTAGTTTCATGAAACTTCTTCCAGAAGGCCAGTACAATGAACACTTAAAGCTATTCATTGAGAAGGTAGAAGAAATTATATTCTCTTACACATAACTTTAGAGATCCATTCTATTAGATATTTTCTGTTGTATTTCCTCTTCTGACACAGTAGGCAAATGCCCTTTTAAAACTAATTCTTACATGGCTGTTGAACTGATGATTGGAAACTAGTATACATAGTCTGCTGTGTGGTATTGAGCCTACACAGTTTCAAAGGAAATTGCTTCCCTACGTAGTTAATGCTAAAGTCAAAGAGTTCAATGGGAGAAAAGAAAGGTCTGAACCTTTTTCCTTGTTACAAGGGCTTTTCTCCCTCCTCTCTAAAAGTCCCTAGTTTTGAACCTTATGCTTTCAGATTGCTATACTAACCACTCCTTCCTACAATTATCTTAATTGTAGCTCTCTACTATGCCAAAGCCTTCAACAATTTTTTTTTTTTTTACAGCACACCCTTGTCCTAAATCTTGAGGATTTCATCATCCATGAGAAAGTGATTCTAAAGCTAATTGCCAGAGTAGCTGAGGTAGTAAGCTATGCATTGATCTTGGGGAAAAGTATAAAGAGCTGAGAGAAGGGCAGGTGGAAAGACTGAAGCAGAAGTATGTTTGGTGAGCTTAAAGAACAGCAGGAAGCCCATTATGGCTAAAGGAAAGCAAGGGGAAAAGTAGGAAATGAAGTACCATGAAGCTGGTCATCTAGGGCCTATGTACCATTATTAGAAATAGCAAAGCACATGATCTTAGCATCTTATCCTTTGCTCAGCATTGGCCTCTTATGGTAATGATCATGTTGTAAACTTGATATTATTTGTAACTGCAGCCCACCTTTTTTTTCCAGTTTTAATATTCCTCTTCTGAACTTCCACTACCAGTCATACATTTATTCTTTCTTGTACCTTAATTCCAGTGATTTCAGTCCTACGAGGGCCTACAATCTAGTGGTCTTACTCCCTTTTCACTGACTCTCATCTATCCTTCCCCATGTTTTTGCTTTTTCCTTTACTCAAATTGCATTCCTCAGCCCTTCATCAAGATCACACTCTTTTTATGACCCATCCCTGTCTCTGACTTTGTGTGCTGTTTTGTCAAGATTACAACTCCAGTTAATCCAGCTCTTCACACCTAAAATGTTTTTTTCTTTCTGTCTTAAAAACTTTTAGCCCCCTCTAACCTCTCCAGCTACCCCCTGTTTCTCTTCTTTCTTTTCAAGCAAAACTTTGCCAGGTATAATACTCATTATAAAAGGATAACATTTGTAATAAAAAATAATAGTTATTAAGTATTTGCTGTGTGGCAGTCACTGTTCCAGATATTTTACACATGAATCTTAACTTTATTTTCGTAGCAATCCAATGAAATAGAAAATAGCATAATTTACAATGAGAAAAATAAGGCATGAAGGTCAGCTTCCTCAACAACTAGTAAACAAGGAAGATGAACTTCAAATCTAGGTAGTCTAGCATCAGACTCTATGCTCTTAACTATTATGACCACAAAGTGTACTCTAAATCTGAGTCCTGCAGAGGTTACACATTGCAATTTCCAAGAGTTAGTATGCCAAACTGCAGTCTTTATTCCTCACCAGAAATAGCACTAATGGTTCTGGATGTTGGGAAATGTGTTATAAAGTGGAATTTTTCATATTACCAGAAAGTTAAAAGTGGTTGCTTCTAGGCTCAGGGCTCTATCTTGTAATATTTTTATCTTTTTTGTTTCTTTGTGCTTTGCATTTCTCTTACCTCTCACATGAGTTGGTTGGTAAAGGGTTCAACATTGGCTCTACCTTTGGATGAAGCATAAATTCTCTCTCCTATCCCTACTGCTTACTGCTAAACAGGATCCAGAATGAGTCCCAGGGAAAGAAGTTACAGAGAAGACTCTTCACCCTGAACTGTAATACAGAAAAAAAGAATCCCTGAACTTAATGACACTGTAAACAGGATTTATCTGCATTGTATTTTCTACCATTTGCAATTGCTACTTTGGAACTGGTAATGGCACTATTTGCTAGATTAAAATTCAGGAACTTTGCACTCTTTTTTAAAGGAGATTAAAACATAATTTAAAAACCTTTCAATTGGAGTTACTTGCTTTAAACCCTAATCTGATACATTTCTAGAGAA
This sequence comes from Fukomys damarensis, assembly GCF_012274545.1. Lineage (NCBI taxonomy): Eukaryota > Metazoa > Chordata > Mammalia > Rodentia > Bathyergidae > Fukomys > Fukomys damarensis. Next base: position 24,330,631 of record NW_022900945.1, on the reverse strand, counting down.
TTTAAAGAATTGCTCATAATCCATTCTTTCTTTTTTTGTTTTTTGAGACAAGTTCTTAACTATTGAGCAGGCTAGCCTTGAACTACTACCCTGGCCTCTCAACTCGCTGATTACAGGCAAACAACTGTGTCCAACTTTTATTTCTTTCTTAGATTTGTCTTTTATCCTTTGTTACATCCGTCTTTTGAAATTTAATCATTTAATAGGGATATTTATTACTCCTGACTTACAAAATTTTTAGTAGCAAGCCCTCAAAGGTAGTTAAGATTTTAAGAGTGGTTTTATTTTGTTTTGTTTTGTTTTAAAAGCAAGAAAACATCACAATCACTTTAGCTCACCTTCTGTATTGTCATGGCAGATATGGCAGACTGCCCCTTCCTAAACCTCTGGCAAGGAGAAGGGAGTATTGTGATTGTCTTATCTCTTTCCTGTATGAAATAGGTTGGGAAGGAAGTAAGTCTGCATGCATAGAAAGGAGTGATTAGAGTTTGTTCTTCATTGTTTTTTATTGTTTTGTTGTTCTTCATTCTTAAGCTATTCTCATGTCAGAGACTATCTAAAATTTTCAGTATAGAGACCAGACGATTTTTCAGGCCTGAACTTTTTTAAAGTTAAATGTAATTAGGACAAATGTATAGGAAGATAAAACTATCAAAAATGAAAGGTCCAGTCTAGAAAAAACTGATGTTAACATGAAATCACTAAAAGAGAATAAAAAAGAATTAACCTACAAACTGTTAGAGTGGAAGGGAACTATAACCTTTTCCAAATGATACTTTTCACTTTGGAGATCTTATTTATTTGAAAAGATAAAGCTGAAAATATTTTGCTAAGCTGGCCTAAACTTAATACACTCCATTGCTCTTAGGAGAAATATCTCTCTGTGGTTCTAAAGAAAATAACTTTGTTGGTACAGATTTAGCTTAAGAGTTTTCAATCCTACAGTATATGCTTTTAGATGAGATGGTATCTTTTAGAAAATATCTGTCACGGGGCCGCAGCCTACTCACGTTTTTGTCAATATTGATGACTTAAGGAATAATATTATAAAGTATTGTGAAGATCAAAATTATAAGCACAAAACACATAAAAGTCAAACAGCTTAAGAAATACAGGTATTATGTATTGAGGAACTATAGAGAACATGACAAGAGGTTTAGTAAGCTAGGCAAATGGAAGAGAATCTGAAAGTGGATGTTAAAAGCCTCCTAGCAAGAAGCGGGTATTAGAAAGGAGAGTATTCTGAGAAATTTCAGATTCATCCCAGTGGATGCGCTTGAAAAGCCAGCCAGGAGGGAAAAACAACTTGATCTGCAGAGGAGGGACTTTAAAGCATTTGTTAAAACTGATACAGGTTCACACAGCTACTTTCTCTGATATTATAACCCTGGAAGGAACATCCAAATGATAGAACTATAGTTGGCTTTTTGGCTTTTCTTTTACTAAAAAAGAAAGAAAGAGAGAGGAGAAAGAGAGAAAGGAAGAAAACAAATGGATCTTCCACTGTATTCAGTGGTTGATGATGGCATCAGTGATCATGATGAACATATTTGAAGTCTGGTTGTTCCTGAAAGGAAGGCAGAAAGTAATAGAAAAATAACCTGGTATCATAACTTGATTTCTAGACCTGGACTTTTTTCTGCTTCACTTAAATACAAATTCTGAATTCACATTGACTTTAATTTCCCTAACACTAGAGATGGAACTACATATCTTCTTGTCCATTTATCTGTAAAATTAGATCATCACAGCAGAAAGTGCCCACTAACACTAAAATTGGCCTAAAAAGTATCAAGAATATTAAAAAGAACATAAAAATAAGGTATCCTTTTAATTAAACATATGCCTAATTACATTTGATTTATGTAACAATGAACTTTTTGGAAACTACTTGTGGAAGGGATGTAGTGTTCATTTTGGCAAAGATAAATAGAGCTGATGGCACATCATATCACCACATGGAGGCTAGCAATTTGACATAAAGCCAGACAAAACCACAAGAAGATCCATAAATAAAAGAGTTTTAATGTGATTTAAATACCGTGACTGAGTTGCATTCAGTGCCAGCCTGGTCACCAAGTCCAATGCGACGTCATCCTCTATAGAGATGTATTATAGCAAAAGACTTCTGTATCTGCCATCTGGCTCCTGATTCAGGGGCACACCTCACTGAATGACACACAACCCAGTGGGATATACCAAATTTGCTTAAACATGAGCGTATCATCTTAACGAAGGCTGAATATCACCCGAATTTTATATTCTGTAAACTTTGGGAAATTAGTAAAACAATTATCTTTTGGGTAGGTCTATAAACACTTAGTGACCTTATTTTCTGTATGCAAGACACAATTTCAAAAATAGTTTCTGTTCTCTGCCACATCCTCCTGGGAAGAGTATGCTAAATAAGTACTATTCACAAATTTTTTAAGTTTTGACTTCTTAGTTTAATAGCATAACTGATTTCAGGTCTAGTCTCTAGTCCCTAAGATAGAGTCAACAGGGTTTCTTTTAGTCTATATTTTGAAAGTATTTTACATTACTGAGGCAATGGTATGATTTGCCTAAATGGAAAGTATTCCTTTTTGGCACTTATTTTACATCCCTCAGACTGCTAAATTTTTTATTGGATGTTGGAAAGGAAGGAGACTATATTATGTCTTCTATTATTAAAATAGCACCCCAAATCTGTAGCTCTCTAGTTAATCCTAAAAAGCTTTTCAGTGGTCTGTGGGGTTCATTCTGACAGATGCTAAAGAAGGAGCATTATATGAAATTTAGGGAGAAATGAAGGTAACTTTTTCTTCAAAGTTGTATAAAAGTATGACCCTTTATTGGGACCAAATAAAAGCTGACTCAAGAATGGAGCTGAGGGCTGGGGATTTAGCTCAGTGGTTCTGGTGCCTGCCTCCCAAACACAAGGACCCGAGTTCAATCCCCAGTAGCACACACATACACAAAAAAAGAATGGAGCTGAAATTAATAAAAGTTTTATATATATATAT
>NW_022900945.1:24295511-24327504 GCF_012274545.1 Fukomys damarensis | reverse complement strand
TATATATATATGTATATATATATATATATATATATACATTCTTTAGAAGACTCAAAAAGGGAAGTAGTTATAAATGAGAGGTAAGAAGTTCCAATTGATATGAGAAAAAAAATAAAATTTAATGACAATTAATTTTGAGTAAATGTTCATCAAAAAACAAAGTGGAAGTGAAATGTGAGATTAATAAAGTAAGAAATACAAAATTCTGGGACAAGTCTACTGTAACCTGGACTAATTCTACTAGGGCTACATGCATTAATCTCATTCGGTGTTTCAAGAATTGACCCAGGGAAAAAATAAGAACCAAGATACATCATGTAAAGGTACAAGATCCCAATGATGAATGTAACTGTACCGTATACCTAAAAAGTACCAATAAATTTAATTAAAAAAATCATAAAGGAAAAAAAAAGTTGAGGGGCTGGGGATATAGCTCAGTGTTTCCACCGCCTGCCTCTCAAGCACAAGGACCCGAGTTTGATCCCCGGTACCAAAAAAAAAAAAAAATTTTTTTTTGTCCCAAATTTGTGGAGCCAAATGATACTGAAGGGTGATGAGGTAAATGAAGGGTCCAAGTAAATTTCATAATGTTAATGTTTTCAAATGTCTAGTCTCAGATGTCCTAGCCTGGAAAACCACTGAAATTGGCCTATGAGGGAGCAGAAGATTATCATAAACTCATTTAAAAGAGCAGTAGTCTGAATAATAGTTTAAACATTTTTAAAGAATACAGTCATAACAATGGGCTGTAAGCTCCTTCCCTGAAAGTAAAAGTCACCCAAATATGAATATGAAGAGCCACTATGTGGGAGATATTAAACAGCCATTCTTTATCTCTTCTGAGTTCAAGCACTAAGAAATGGGCATAAACTACAGTGTGAGATTTGGACAAAAAACAGTTACAGAGTGGGTCATTCTGTGAAAGACTTAGGAACTAGTATGCATTCTCTTATCTTTGACATGACTATGCAGTAAGAAATGTGATGAGTTACACAAGAATTGGAAACATTGGGATCGGGATTTAGCTCAGTGGTTCTGCCACCTACCTCGCAAGCACAGGGCTCAAGTTCAATCTCCAGTACAAAACAAAAACAAAAAAGAAACAAGATTGAAGAACAAATATACCTAACCATGAAAAATGAGAGACATGTAATAACATTATGACAAATTAGTGAATTATATTCTCAGGAAACTGCATTTAGATAGCAAGGGAGCTTTATCAGTTAACACAATTTTGAATTGGATCGGATTCTTATTGGCATCTTATCTGTATACAGTTTTCTGGAATATCCTTCCTGGGGAGAATGTTTTAACATGACATCATTGGAAATTTTTTTTTATCAGTCTTGACTATGTTTTTCATAGAACTCCCTTTGACTCACAAGATTTGAGCTTGTCTCAGAGTCTCTGAGAACCTAGAACATGAGACTAATGGCAGGTATATAGTATTGCATTAATAGCTTAGATCCTGGCTAACCAAGATCCTAAGAGTATATATGATTTAGATTGAACTGTTTCTGCTGGTGTAGATCTAGGAAGAAATTAGTGATTTTTAGACTTAAACTACCTATGAAGAACCACTCTTGTACCTTAAAGAGTCACTAACTCAACATCAATAAGAACAGTCAAGAAATTTTAGTCCTGTGCAGTGATCTGCTAATGTTTTAACATCTAAGAACCAACTATCAAAATGACTTCACTGAAGGCAGAGTTGGGGAGATTTGTGCATAATGGCCTCTCATTGCTCCAGGACTAGTGATCCTGTGTTTGGTATACTTAGAATACCAAAGTTCTAAAGCATCATTGACCAATGAGAGCTGACATGGTCATTTCCAAGCAGAACTCCTCCCTCCCACAAACTATAAAAGCAAGCCAAACACATGGCTCTTTTGGGAGACATGCTTTTTAAATCCTCAGGACTTCATTATTTAGCAGATGAGTCTTCCATATTGTCCTCTGTAGTTATATTACTGGCCCTTACATGTTCTGATTGGGGAGAGTGAAATTACCAGTCAACAGAAGTCTTAGGAACAGTAAGCATAACCTGTTGCCAAGGCAAGAGGAACACTTGAGCCCACAAGTTCTAGACTAGATAAGGTGACACAGTGAAACCTCAGAAAAAGGCTTAGGAGCACATTTTATTTTGGATTTGAATTGGTGTTTAAAAGACTGATAACACCCTGAAAGCATGACCTACCTTTGGATAACAGGTCTGACTGGACATTTAACTACTTCTAGCACATTTATTTGCTTATTTTTGAAGATAGTAGGACTGTGACATCTGCATGTCAGTTTACAGCCCAGTTCCTGTCTTTATTCTTGGATTTGCACATATCTTCTCAGCTCCAGGAAATGACACATTCTAATCTAGAATGTCCAAGTGGCTTGCATTGCTACCTATAAATCATCTTGTGTTAGAACTGGAATTTCCAGTTGATTTCATGTTTACTTATGAATTCCTACATTTCTGTATTTAAAGAACAAAACCATTCTGCCATTGCAAAAACTTCCCCTGAATCTTAGGGGAGAAAACAATGGATTCTTAGACATATTTACTGCAATAACCATATAGCTAATATTCGTGCTGAGCTAGTCAATATTCATGGTAACACATTGATATGTTTGCTCACTGACCTTAACAACAACCCTCAGAGACAGATGTCATTGTACAGACCAGGAAAGAGGTTCAGAAGAGCTGAAGTAACATGTACAATGTCAAATTAACTCATACTAGATTTTTAATTTTAATCTGCCTCCTAAATATATGTTCTTCCCATTATACAGCACTGAAAACTTACAACAAAATCACATTGTCTAGTCTCAATCACTACCCATTAGTATATTTTTAATAAGTAGGTGATAGGTACAATGTCACCTAGTTCTTTTTAATTCTTTTTATCACTGCTATTCAGTATTGCTGTTGGCTAATGAGTTAGATTCATTGCCTGGTTCTGGCTTAGTTGAGATGAGCCACTGGCAATATAACCATTTGGAGAAGGCAGAAAGAAGCAAAAGAGGGAACCAATATGCTCAGATCACAAACTGAAGGCAAGGGGTGGTGTGGGATGATGCATGCAGAGGGCCTCCTGGTCATTTGCCTTAACTTTACATTTTATTCTTCCTTGACATAAAGGGGGTGTGTGTGAGAAAATGAGCCAAATGGTACAAAGCCCTTCAAGAATGCTTTCTGTAGGGCTGGGGATTTAGCTCAGCGGCTTGGTGGCCTGCCTTGGAAGCGCAAGGACCCGAGTTCAATCTCCGGTAAAAAAAAAAAAAAAAGAATGCTTTCTGTAGATCTTACAGTCCACACTATAGTACTTTGAATTTCAGAATTATACACTCCATACAAGGAATTACTGAAGAAAATCATTGCTGCAGTAATGAGGGCTCCTGATACAAATGTGGGTTATCAACAAACTTCAAATATGGCACAGAGTAAAGAAATGTCTGTCCCTGGTGGCAAGGAATATACTGAAAACAAGTGTTCCTCTGAGGCTTCTCCTCTGTGGATCTTTAGCAGATATTGTTAGGAAATAGAGCTGTATCAAGGAATCAAATCACATTATGGACAAAAAGGCATTGATTCACTGGAAGATTTCCAAGGCAAATGATTTCCCTTGAAATTCTGGGATGCATGGTTAAGCCTGGGCCACTGCCAGGGCATGAAGGTGTGGATATGTGATTTCTGAACACCTGTGGTGAAGCCAAATCTGGATCCACAGTTCTGTTTCTCTCTTTTTGGGGGGAGGGGCACCTGGGATCAAACTTGGGTCCTCGTGTTTGCAAGGCGTGGAACCACTGAGCTAAATCCCCAGTCCTAGTTCTGTTTCTCTTAATGCCAAATTTATAAATGAAAGCCGGAGGAAGAGGTATGGTTTGTATGTAGAACCACCAGATGGCACTATGTATGGACTAAAGGAGCTTTTATAGTCTGGAAGGTGGATACTAGTTTGTCATCTTAGTTTATATAGGTTACTTTCTTAATGGCTTAACAGATCAGTAGTGAATGTAAATCTTTTAGACTTGAAGAGTGTTGTGACCTGGGTACATTTCTGCAACTACTAGAGCCAAGGTATGTATAAACTATTTCCAGGAGAGATTAAGTTACCATAAGATAAGGAAGGGAAAGGAGCAGGGAGATCTTAGTAAAAGCAAAATATTAAGGTGGGAAAGACTAGGAAAGAAGTATCAGAAGTTTAGTAGAAATAGAGGAGTAAATTGGGTTTTCACCAAGTAACCATGTAAGGACCATTAGTTCTTCACAACATAATTAAGTGGAACCATATGAAATTACTTACATTCAGTTATCTTTGACCTACATTAAGTGGTCATGGAATATGGTTCAACTTAATAAAACTAGAAACTAGTGGGAACAAGGTAAATCTGTAAAACATGTAATAAGCACATTCACTTATTCTTGGCTTACTAGTAATAAAATGATAGAAAAACAGTCCAAAATAAATAATTTTTAAAAGTTAATGTAGTCAACTCATTAAACTAAAATATCTATGAATCTTTAATCCAAAGCGTTCTCCCTATTCCCAAGGATTGTTTGAGAAAACAGGGTTTTGAAAAGAAAATCTACTTAAGCAGGTATTTTCTATTAACATAAAATAAATTGAATAATATGCAGTGTTGTTCATTTTTAAGAATCTGGAGACAGCTAACTGAAGAAAAGATCAAGAAGGGTCCCATGCTGGTGAATATCTCTCATTCTTCCTGCAGCAATGGTGTAAAAGTTTGTTGGCTATAGAGTCTCCCCCACAATGTAATGCTGACCCATGATAGAATCCCTAGTCCTCCTCCACCTGAGGAATCCATAGATATCTATAAATAAGCAAGTGTTGTTGACTTGCTGTGTCAGCCTACCCTGTCCCACTGCCAAGTGAACCCTGAGTAGGCTGCTTGCATGTTAGCCTTACCAGTGTTCTTTCATGGCTTCTAGGTCATCTGAGACAAGCTTTCTGTTCACTAACAGATCTTAAAAATCCATTAAAAGTAATAAAAATAGTAATCTTGGTTGTATATACAGAAGGCAAGCAAGGTTGGTATCTGAAAGGAGTGTTAAAACTATACCATTTTCTGTACATGTTAAATTTAGCTATAAGGGCTAGTGCTGTAGCTCAGTGGTAGAATATGTGCTTAGCATGTGTGAGGCCCTGGGTTTAATTCCCAGCACAAAGGGAAAAAAGAATTTAAGAAGAATTAGATAATACAGAGGAAGAGGCAAAAACTGTATCTTAGTAGCGTTTTTATGGAGTAAAACAAATTATCAATTTTCCCCAGAATTTGGAGATAAATCAATTCTTCACATAGTTTGAAATATAAATAATTAGAAGATAATTTACAGTATCTTTTCATAAACAGCCATCTTCATAGTGTTTCTATGATATAGGTGTCATTTTCTTGTCTTAATAATAAAAAACAGATTCCTAGAGTTTTAGTGACTTCATGGGTCATAATTAGTAAGCCCCCAAAACAACTTTCAAATATAGGTTTTGCTGAAGTTTTGCATGATAAAAGGAAAAGATCTGTGCTTTGGCATCATACATACATGGGTTTAGTGCCTAGTATTGTTCTGTATTGTACTACTTTATTTCTTACTCTCAAATTAACCCCATTGACTTTCAGTTTCATCATCAGCAAAATGGCAGTTTCTGCCCTTATAAAATCAACATTGGATACAGAGAGATTAAAAATGGCAGAGTACAGACCAGCAGCAAATTATAGCCTCTCTGGGACTAGAATTGAGACATCTGCAAAAGTAGCAACTTAGTCAAGAGAAAAAGAAATAGCACTTCAGAAATCAAGTAAGAAAGCTAGAAACCACAAAGAAAGTGGTGAAACTGAGGACAACAGAAAGAAAAGAAGTAAGCAGTCTGGAAGACTAACTGCAGCTCCCAGGAAGCAGGTAAACACAAGGTAAGCCTGAAGAAGGTCAGCAGCCCCAGGTAGAAATAGTAGATCACAAAGCCCACATCATAAGCCACAAATGCAGTGTGGGTTCTATTACAAAAATGACTCCTCCTGTTACCCAGTTTTGGGGTCCTGGGCTCTCCTTCTAGAGGTAATTTCTAGGTTCTGTCCTGCATGAAGAATTGGTCAAGAAAAGTGTAAACAGCAGCAAGGTTTTATTTTTACAGTATTAAAGATAAAAGAAACATGCTCTGCAGAGCAAGTTCAGGCCAACCAAAGGCAAGAAAAGATACAGTCTGCAACCTACAGGGTGGGCCACTAAAAGAGTTAACAATGCCTGCCCTGATTGTGGCTGTCTTTATGTATCTCCCAGGCCTCAGGCTGTCAGGTCTAGGATGTCATATCAAAACCCCACTCAAACTCTCCAACAAGAAGATAGCTCTCTGTGATTGTTTCCAACTGCAAAGCTTTGGGAACTGTTCTGTGCATGTGTCCTGGAACTTTGTAGTTGACAGGTCATGCTCACTTCCCCCAGCTAGTTTGCTATATCCTAATCTCCTGCCTCACTTCCACATTGGCAGACTAGAATTGGAGAAGAAATTCACTGCAGTGTCTGCAGTGCTTGGGAATGATATCATCAGAAGCCATTTGGAAAAAGGTTTATTGTTTAAGACTCAGCTACTCCAGGAATGAGTAATCACAGAACCAGTTACGGGTTTCTGGGATCACACTACTACAGTAACTGAGTGGGAGATAGCCACAAGAGACAGTCAAGAGAGAGAGAAAAAAAAAAGAGTCAAGAGAAGGGGCAGGCTAGTCACAAAACCCTGCCTGTGAAGTTCAAGCAGGTATGAAAGATATGGCATTTCCACCCTCTGTGGTGAGAAGCCAGTGCTGTCATGTATGGTTTTTTGAAAGGGCTGGGTCTGAAAGTGTTGACAGTAAGTCCAACAGACTGGCCTTCCTTACTGCCTACTTACAACACAGAGCTCAGTGCTCTGTTTGCTTTTCCCATGTGCCAAAGTAATCAGGGATATTCTTTGGCTGGGATAGCTGTCACATTCTGGGGTGTACTGACAGGGGTCTCTGGAGCATGGGCTGTACCTCATGAGCCCACAGGCCTTACAATTACTCAGAGAGAGCAGACTTAGGGTGCACAGAAGGACAAACACTAAGAGCTGCTGGAGTGGACACAGCTCTAAAGCAGACACTACACCAGTAATAAAGGCAGAGAGGACTCCGCAGTCATATGGCCAAAAGTGGATGTGGAAACAAAATAGGCTCCAGTTGTGACTTATTACCCACTCCCCATACCTAGTAGATTCCAGTAAAACACTGTAACGGGGCCAGAGATGTAGCCAGTAGCGCCACACCTGCCTTGCAAGCGCAAGGTCCTAACTTCAATTCCGAGTACAAAAAAAAAAACCCCCGAAAAACACTCTGGAAAGAAACCACTCATCCAAATGCAAAGAGGAAACTTTTGGACTCATTTAGCTTTTTGCATATCTTTTTTTTTTGTTTGGGTTTTTTTCTCATTTTCTTCTTCTTCTTTTTTTCTATCTTTTGCTCTTTGTTTTGTCTTTTTTTCTTTTTCTTTTCGTCCTTTTTCTTTCTTATATATCTTTTCTGTTTTTCTCTTTTTCTACTTTCGTTCTTTTTTCTTTCTTTTTTTTTTCTTTTGAGACAGGGTCTCTCTATGTAATTCAGGCTAACCTTGAACTCACTGTGTAGCCCAGGCTGACCTCAAACTCACAGCAGTCTCCCAAGTGCTGGAATTACAGATGTGTGCCACCACACCTAGCTTACTTTTATCCTTTAATTGGCTTATCTCACTTTTTCTTCTCCTTCTCATCTTCCTTTTCTTTCTCTTTCAAATTTTACTTCTTTCAGTTTTTCCTTCCCCTTCTTCTTCATTTTTTCTATTACTATTAAACTATATTAATTTTTAGCTGTTGAGTCGGTGCTATATTATTGCTCAATTATTTTTTATTCTTTTTTTTTTGGTTTTTTTGAGACAGGGTCTCACTATGTAGTTGAGACCGACCTGGTATTCACTATGTAGCCCAGGCTGGTCTCAAACTCACAGCAAACCTCCTGCCTCAGCCTCCTGAGTGCTGGGATTACAGGCATGCACCACCATGCCCGGGGTTATTTTTTATTCTTAATGGTGGAATAGTTTTTTGCTTTTAATAGATTTTACTATATGACAGTAATTAGTCCTTGTGTCTACATTATTAATAAAAAATCTCTTTTTGAGTGTATAGTTGTAACCTTTATTAGTTCTTATGTATGTCATTATACAGTGTATCTTTGTCTCTTACTGTTGCTGATTTCTTTCCTATGACTAGTGGTGGCAGAGTTGTTGCTTTTCATTGTTTTTTTCTGTATGGTCAATATCTGATTTGTCTTTGTGTTGTTGACATTGCTGCAGTTTGTTTTCGTCTCTCCACGTGGTACTGTGGATCAAGCCCCCAGTAGAATGTTGGACACTAACAAGACTCAAATATCACTCTGAGTAGGTTGAAGAGGGGTTTAAACACCGTAACATGAAAGATGGAATCTAAAAAGATCTCCATGGTGACAATTTCTCTACCCTAACAGATCTTCAACCCATAGTGCAAACAAACAAACAAATAAACAAAATAGAAATATGAGAAAGTAAGGTAACAAGATACCTCCAAAAACTCCTACCTATACAAAAGCTGATCTCAGGGACCCTGAAGCAGAGGAAAAATACTCAAAAGCCAAATGATTAAAATGCTTGAAGAGATAAAAGAAGAAACATACAGGTATTCCTCATTTAGCAACCTACCCATTCGACCCACCACTTGGACTTAAGATCCATCTTTTTTGTACAGTTCTATGCATCTTTATAGAGCCTCAGTGTCTTTTTTTGTTGTACCATACACCTTGTTTTTCCAGCACTATAATTTTTGCTGATTGTATTGTATAATACAGTACTGAGGCTTTATGTTCTATTATACTTTATTGCATGTAAAATTCATACAAATAAAAGCTAAAGTCATCAAGTTGGAGTTTCCTTTGTTCTGGATATTGCAATGTATATACTATATTACGGTTCTTCATTTAGTGACTAATTCATTTAAGGACCCTTGTCACAGGAACAGAACTTAATAATTAAATGAGGACTGTCTGGGGCCATGGATTTAGCACTATGACTGCCTCACAAGCAGAAGGTCCTGAGTTCAATCCCTGGTACTGGAAAAAAAAAAAAGAATGTATAATCAATTGCAGAAAATGCTTAATGAGCTCAAAGAGGATTTAGTTAAACAGATAATGGATTTTACCAATAAAATACTGGCACAGCTTAAAAAAGAAACAAAAAAATCAGTTGAGCTCAACAAGACAAAGCAAGATAATGAAAAACATGAAGGTTCAAGGAGACAGTGTTTCTTCTAATTCAGTTTTCTTAAAAGCCTTGTAGGTTTCTTATGACTTTTTTGTTTGTTTGTTTGTTTGCTTGTTTTGGTACCTGGGATCGAACTCGGACTTGTGCTTGCAAGGCAGGTGGCAGCACCCCTGAGCTAAATCCTCTGCCCTCTTATGACTTTTATTGATGTTCAATCCATTAGACAAAAGCAGCATTCACAAATTTTGTCAGATTAGGCTGCTATGGAACAATGACCGTAAGATCTGTGCCTGAAGCCATTTTTAATTTTAGTGATATTTACCATCGGGTGGAATGAAAAAGTTTTATTTTTCAAGCCAACAAGCTTTGTTAATCTTTAACAGTCATTTTTTAACAGTTTTCTTTTGCATTTAACTGTAAGCAACAAAAAGACCAAAATAATAGCTTGAACACTTTGGAAATCTTTTTAGCTAGAACATCTAATTTTGTAAATTTTCTAATTTTCATGTTAGTAGAAGCAATAGTGAAGATAACATTTCACTACTATGTGTCAAGGGTCTCCTCTCCAATTTCCAGAAGCATATTTTTCACTTTCCATTAATCTCTCACCAAATGGCCTCTCTGAGAGGCATCAGGTTTCCACCAAGAGCATCTTTGAGAATACTTGGCTTTTATAATTCTGCCCGCGAGGACCTTCCAGCTTCCCCCAAGGCTGCTACTTCTAATTTAGATTTGTGATCACAATAGCACATTTTTCAGTGTACTGACCCAACTCTAATTACCTATTGCTATGTGAAAAACAACTCCAAAAATGAAAGGTTTAAAACAGTAACATCAATTTTGGCCACAAAATTGCAATTAGAGCAGGCCTCAGTGGAACAATAATCCCACCTCCACTTAGCAAGGGCTGCTCAGTGGCAAGGGACTAGAAAGCAGTGAAGACTCACTCAGTTCTATGACGGGTAGGTAATATTGGCTGCCATCTTGGACTTGACTGTTGGTTTGAGCACTATCACATAGCCTCTCCATATATACTGAGCATTCTTTCAAAATGGTGGCTGTCACCATTTTTCACTTGTTCCAAGGATAACTATCTCAAAAGAGAGAGCAGGAGCAAGGTAGAAATTGTATCACCTGTTCTGACCTAGCCATGGAAGATTCAGCATTACTTCTGGTGCCATCAACTCATTAAAAGAGATTCACTAAAGAATGATGTCAGTGAAAATAGCGAGGTAAGAAACTGAAATCCCTCTAGAGCAATGTAAAAACTGGCAAAAACTATCTGAACCAACTTTTTCAGAATTCTATTTTAAAAAACCCAAAAATTTGTAGCAGCCTCACTCAGCATTGTCTTTAAAAAACAAAAACAGCTGAATCTTGTCAATAACAATGAGTTTAGTGGCATTTAAATATACCCCGGTCCCATCCCTACTGTTCGGTAGTACTCCTGAAAATAACAGCTCACATTCCTGGTACCTAGAAGAGAAGAATGGGCTTCCTTCACAAAGAAATGTCACTAACTGGTCTGTGTGGTGGTTTCTTGGGAGATTGGAAAGACCTCTCTTTGTTCTCCTTGACTTAGTTCCTCCAGTACTAAAGCTGCTACACAGCTGGCCTTTCTTAAAACATTTATAGGTAAGTATTTCAGTTACTGCTGCCCAGGATTAGAGATAACAGTTATAGCACACAATAGATTAGTTTTAAAAAGCTTGAGAGAAAGGCTGTAGAGTGAGATATCCATAGAGAATTTGAAAAGTCTTGACCTATTTCTTGGACTCTAGAAAGCCGCGTGCTTACATAGGGCTCTGTGCATGTTCAAGAAAGACCCTATGCTGTCATCAAATGCTATCATATGTTTTGGTTCCAAGAATTTATGAAATCTCAATGCAATTATTAGTTAATCACTAAACTAACCAAGAAAATACTACAGCAGCCTCACACAATAGGTAGCATAGCTTCATGGTGTTATTTCAGAAAATCCTCTGAATAAACATTATTGCCATAATCAACAACAACCCCAAGCACAGAGAGAGATTGATTTCCTGGTTTGCCATATTATATTATTCAAATTGCCCAGTTTTCAACAACAAAATTATAAATCATACAAAGAAACAAGAAAGAATGGCCCATGGTAAGGAAAACTAATCAACAGAAAATGTCCAGAAGAATCCCCAATTTTGGACTTTTTCGACAAAAATTTCAAAACAGATATTTTGAATATCATCAGTGGTAACCACATCTAAAGAGCTAAAGAAAGCATGAGGAAGATGGCTTAGAAATAAATTGTTGAGGGCTGGGGATTTAGCTCAGTGGTTCTGCTACCTGCCTCACAAGTGCAGGGTCCTAAATTCAATCCCCAATACCAAAAAAGAAAGAAAGAAAAATTATTGATAAAAAATCAAAAGCAAACAAATAAAAATTCTAGAGTTGAAAAGTACAGTATAATAACTGAAATGGAAAATTAACTAGAAGGTGTCAATAATAGATTTGAGCTAGCAGAAGAAATAATTAGCATATAAATATCTCAATACATGTAAGAAAAGCATTTGACAAAATCCAATATCTTAAGCTAGGAACATAAGAGAATTTCCTCAAAATATAAGGGCATTTATCACCCACAGCTAACATATTTACGGGTGAATGACTGAACACTTTTGCCTTAAGATTAGGGACAAGTTAAGGACATCTGGTCTCAGCACTTCTGAGGTTCAAGGTTCAAGTCAAGGCAAGTAGTGGGGAAAAAAAAAAAGCATCCAGTTTAGAAAGAAAAAAGCCAAGAATTTGTCTCAGTGGTTCTGCCATCTGCCTCACAAGCGCAAGGGCCCAAGTTCAATACCCTGTACCAAAAAGAAAAAAAAGAAAAAGTTAAATGGTTTTTACTGCAGATAACATAATTTTATATAGAGAAAACCCTCAAAAATTTATAAAAATATTATTAGTGCTAAAAAAATAAGTTCAGCAAAATTTCAGGATACAAGATCAATATATAAAAGCAATTGCAATTCTATACATTAACAATAAATAATCCAAAAGTCAAATTAAGAAAATAATTCTGTATACAATAATGTCAATGGACATAAAGTACTTAGTAATAAATTTACCCAAAGAAGTGCAAGATTTTCACATTGAAAGCTACAAACGATTTTTGAAACTAAAAAAAGAAGTCCCAAGTAAATGGAAAGAAACAGATTAGAAAACAATATTGTTTACATGGAAATATTACTCAAATTGATCTACAAGTTTCATGAACTTTTCTATGAAAATTTCAATGACTTATTTTTTTCAGAAGTGGAAAACCTAGTCCTAAAATTCATGGAAATACAAGAAATCTAGAATAATGTAAGGACAAAATTGGAGAACACACAATTTCCAACTTCAGTACTTACTCCAAGGATAATCAAAAGTGTGATAAAGACATAAGGATAGACATAAAAATCCATGCAATATAATTGAGAGTCCAGAGACAAATGTATACATAGATTTTCAACAAGGGTGCAAAGGCCATTCAATAGGGAAAGAATCGTCTTTTCAATAAATGATGTTGGGATAACAAGCTATTCTCATGCAAAAGAATGAGTTCAGATCACTAACTCATACTATGTAGAAAAATTAACTCAAGATAGATCAAAATCCTTTTGCAAATGAACAAGAGATGAGAGAGGGAGGAGGATAGAAGGTGAAAAAAAATTAAGATGTGTTAGATACATGTACCATCTCCCCACAATGAATGTAATCATTATGTACTGCAAACATGTACTAATAAAATTTTTTTAAAGCCTTAAATACTGTAAGAACTAAAATTTTGAGACAAAAAAATAAGGTGCAGTCCTAGTTGCTATGAAACCATGGAAAAAAGAAGTTTAGTATATATAAAACAAACGAGCAGTTTGCTGAATTGGGGTACTGTAAGGAAAGTTAAAACTTTAAGTTGGAAAGGCTTGGGTTAAGGCTTTCTGCTCTCTAAGGCGCATAATCACTAGTTCACCTCTTCTTTCCCTGGATATCTGGCCAGTTCCCTGGAAAAAAGCAGGAAGGAGTTTGTTAAAAAGACCAGATGTTCTTAACATCAAGATAAGGAATGTGATGCATTCCGCCCCTCCCGGATCCCTGGCCAGGGCCTGGTTGGGACGTGACTGCAAGCACATTCACCTTTTTCGCGCCAAAAGTTCAGGTAGTTTTACTACCTTTGTCTAGAGAGCTATAAAAACAGCCCACCTAGCCCAGGCTGCTGCTGCTGTCTTACGCCCGGGATTGAGACCTGTAGCCGAAGAGATTGCTGAAGAGACCCGTGCTGTGTTGCGAGTGATGAACCTAATTCCTCCAACATTCCGGTGTTGTTGCCAGAGAGCCTAAGGGTAATTTCCCGGATAGAGTCCCTCTTGCTGTTAGAGGACTCTCCTCTTTCTTTGTCCTCTCCATTCTTACTTTTGTTTTCTGTATGCGCATATCCTTCAATAAACTTTCCCTTTTGTACTTATTTAAGGCTGGTGGACGTTCTTTTAGCGGATCGAGCCAAATTAATTAGGAGACCGTGCACGGCAAAGGGCAATAAATAAAATTTGTCCTTACAGGTACAGTTCATTGACAGAGGGAAAAGGGAGCTCTTTGGGGTGATGCAGTGTTCTTTACCTCAATTGTGGCAGTGGCACACGTTTTGTACAAAAAAAAGACAATGTATAGTTAAGTGGTTACATTTTGTATAGGAATTACATCTTCTCAATAAAGTTAAGGGAAAAAATACATCCAGAATCTAATTCTTTCTTACCATTTCCACTCTTACACCCTACTGATCAAAACTACCATTGTTTATCACCTGCAATAGATTTATTGCAGTAGATTTCTAACTGTACTCTCTTATTGCCTTCTTTCAGCAACATAGAATTAGAGTGACTCTGTTAAACACAAGTGATGTCACATCTTTTATCTGCTCAAAATCCAATGGCTTCCAAATTCACTTCCAGCAAAAGCCAAAGTAAGTCAATTTACAGTAATCCATGTCTTTTTTTAATTTTTAATTTTTGCTTATTCATATTTTGGGGGTACTGGGGATTAAACTCAGAGCCTTTGCCCTGACTACATCTCAATCCTTTTAAAAATTTTTTGAGACAGTCTCATTAAGTCACAAAATTGTTCAAGGTGGACTCAACTTCCATTCCTCCTGCCTTAGACTTCCAGAATATATAGACATGTTCCACCACACCTAATTTAACCTATGTTTTTATGTGACCTGCCTCTACCATCCACCTCCCCAAATCTGTCTGCCTCCTACTAATTCCCCTTGCTTGTTCTGTGGCAGCCATTTTGGGCCCTGTATTCCTCTTTGAACATTCCAGACATATTCTGTTAAAAGATAAACCAAGAATTTTTTAAAAGTTAATTTGGGCAAATAGAGATTCATGAATGGGCACCAAACTGAAGGTAGTTTTGAGCTCCATTAAGGGAACATGAAGGAATGTTCTTTTCGGACAAACATGAAAAAATAAATCTGACTGGTTATAGTTATATGGTTGGCCCATTTGGTCTATCCTGTTGAAAGTCCC
The DNA here is from genome assembly GCF_012274545.1 of Fukomys damarensis. NCBI lineage: Eukaryota > Metazoa > Chordata > Mammalia > Rodentia > Bathyergidae > Fukomys > Fukomys damarensis. Next base: position 24,312,678 of record NW_022900945.1, on the reverse strand, counting down.
CAGTAATATAAGTTAGTTATTGGCTTCTTCTTGGCTATCCTCAAGTTTCGTTTTACTTTAGGCATTTAGAAGAAATAGCTACGACTGGGAGTGGTGGCGCACACCTGTAATCCCAGCACTTGGGAGGCTAAGGCAGGAAGATCACTGTGAGTTCGAGACCAGCCTGGGCTACATAGTGAGTTCCAGGTCAGTCTCAACTATACAGTGAGACCCTATCTTGAAAAACCAAAAAAAAAAAAAAAAGAAAGAAAGAAAGAAAGAATGAATGAAATAGCTCAAATGTCACTTATGTTTGAAAATTAAGCAAGATTCTGCTTGTGAGGCTTACCTGACACGGTCTGTTTCAGGATTCCCCAGGCCTGGTCTCCTTGTTCCTAACAGAAGGTTTGTATGCTACTGTTTCCTTTGTATTGGATGCTTTCCCCAAGATATCTACATAGCTTTTTTTCTGCCCTTCTTTAAATTATTACTCAAATGTTGCCTTTTCTGTGAGGCCTTCTCCAACTACTTTATTTTAAAATTGTAAGCCCATCTCTTGAGGTTAAAAGAAAATCTGGCAATTTGAAAAGGTTTCTTACAAACTATATAGTAAGTCATGTGAAAGAAAAAAGATTTATTTTATTTTATTTGTTTGGTACTGGGGATTGAAGTCAGGCCCTTGTGCCGGCAAGGCAGGCGATAGAACCACTGAGCCAAACCCCCAGCTCAAAAAAAAAGGTTTTTTAAAAAAATCCCATAAATAGAATGTTAGATTAGGTTCTGCTCAGCACTGAATTGTATGGGGCTCAATTCTGGTAGCTTGAAGTGCTGCCCCATACATGTAGAAACGTCATTGATGGACTGATGAACCTCATAAAGTTGCACAGCCTTTAAAAGCTTCAAGAAGAGAACAGCTGATTAATAGTGAAGTGAGAATCTCACTAAAGTCACTGGTGTTATGTTCAGAATGGCCCCTTGGTGGGAGACCAAAGATTCTGTACCATGTAGTTTGGGTGAAATTTGAGCCATTACTTTTAAACAAAAAGGGTATAACTTGACCAGAGAATGCTTTTTGAAGGTGATATACTCATAATTTAAAAGAACTGCTGGCAACAAACCCCTTTACCATTCTGTCCTCCCCTCACTGTGAAAAATAGTTGACAGATGTTTTATGAAGCAACTAAATACCCACAAAACCCCACTAGGGACTGTGCAACCCCAGAAACCAAAATAACCAAAAAGCCTGTAATCGGAATATTAGATACATCCTTTGCAACAAAAAAAGGAACTATAAAGACCAGACTTTCCATGGAGACTAAAATTAGGTGTAAGGCGACCTGGGGAAGGGTACTACAAATCACATATTTCTAGCACTCATTATTTCTTCACTTTTATCTGAATGAAATAATCACTGGCATTTTAAAGGACATAAGCTATTCTCAGAAAGCATATCTGCTTCTCAAAAGAAAGAAGGGCCTAGAATTGTTGTGACAAAAGATCTTAAACTTGTGTATTATAGGTTGGCTACCCCTTACCCAAAATACTTCAGACCAGAAATATTCTGGATACTTAAAATTTTGGGGGGGTTTTGGAATATTTACATGTGTGTGTGTGTGTGTGTGTGTGTGTGTGTGTGTGTAATGAGAAATCTTGGGGAAGAGAGCCAAATCTAAACACAAAATTCATTTGTTTCATATACAACTTTAAATAGCCTGAAGGTAATATTATATGATATTTTTAGTGTGCATTCTGTCTTGACCCACCACATGAGATCAGGTCTGGAATATATTGTTTGTGGAATCATGGTGGTACTCATATAATTTTGGAGTTTGGAGTATTTTGAATTTGGGATGTTCAACCTACACTGAGTGGAGGTGGATGGGCTCTCACATGACAGTAAGTTGCACAAGGAAGAAGAGAAGAGGCAAGAGAGGAAGATAAAAAAAGGATTGGGGGGCAAAGAGTGTGGTCCAGGGAAAAACTGACTTGTTTGGGGTTATGTATCCAGAAGTAAAAAAAAGTATATGTAGTATATATGTGTGTGTGTATGCGTATATATATATATATTTTTTTTTTAAAGGTTTTTTTTCTCCTTACCTTCTCACCTTTCCTTGTTGCTACTGGAGCTCTAATCACTGTGTGCCTGGTGGCAAGGACGGATGGGAATTGAAAGTGACTAATAACTCTGCTTGAGGAAAAAGTCCTCAGAGTCCCCGGACAGACTCTGGGCATGGGTTAGTGAAGACAGAACCATAACACAGAGTTTTGGGATTCTGATGGAAGTTGGAAAAAGAGTCCTCCAGGTTGTTAGAAATATGGTTTTGTGGATAGAGAAGTTGTAGCTGTTTTTCTATGTTGCTTTCTGTATGCATATTACTTTCAAGTCTTTGGGGGTCGAAATGAGGATTCAGTTGGATTCAATTGTGTTGCTGTGACCTCAAAGAACATTTAGTGGCAAAATTGAGATGAAAACAGTCTTCCCAAATCTTTTACTTGTTACTAAACAATTACCATTTGGACAGTATAAAGAAGTTGATCCAGCTCCTTTTAACTGTACTTGAGAGTTAACCAGCAGGACAGGTTAAATTCAAGTCAATCTATGACTCCAGCATGTCAGAAGCTGTGAATTAGTGGTGGGAGACTATAATAAGCATAAATATTTCACGACATTGGTCATATATGGGGAAAAACTTTTCCAGTGATGTTTCTGATTATTTGTGTTTGTAGGTAGAGGCATAGGAAAGCTTTGAGAAGGTACAAGCCACTTATTTAGTAAATAACTATGTGCTTGGCACCATTTTAATCTCTTTCTATGAATTAATTCATTTAATTATCACAACTCATTGAGATAGGTATTGTTACTATGCTTCAATTTAGGTAGATACTAATGAGGTTAGGAAAGTGCCTGGGATCTCACAGCTAGTAATTATAAGAGACCGGATTTGAACAGACAGCAGCCATGTAGTTAACTAAACACATAAATCAAAGAGGGGGAGAAAATGAATGTGTTGGGAGCAGAAAGCAAGAAATGGGGTACTTTGTCTAGGAGGGTGAAAGTGATAGAAGTATGTTTATGTATATGTATGAATGTGCCAAAGCAAAATTCACTCTTCTATATAACCAATATGCACTAATGAAAAACATTTAAAGATAAAAAATAGAATGGAAAAAGAATGGGATACTTTGTGTGAATTTTTATAATGAAGAGATATTCACACATTTATTTGTGCTATATTAAAATATAGACAAATAAACTAAAATCATAAAAGAGTTATACAAAAAAATCAAACAACCCAATTAAGAATGGGTAGAGACTCCTCTAAACATTTCTCCAGAGAAGGTATACAAACGACCAATTAACATATGAAAAGATGCTCAATGTCCGGAGTCATTAGGGAAACACAAATCAAAACCTTACAGTGTCACAGTGAGACACCACCTCCCACTCCTTAGGATGGCTGCTAGCAAAAAAAAAAAAAAAAAAAAAAAAAAAAAAAAAAAAAAAAAAAAAAAAGAAAAAAAAAGAAAAAAAGAAAGAAAAAAGAAATAAACAAAAAACAGAACATGGTAAGTGTTGATCAGAATATTGTAAATTTGGACCTTGGTACACAGTTGGTGGGAACAGAAGATGGTATGGAAAGATGGCTATGGAAAACAGTATGATAGTTCCCCCATAATTTAGAATATACCATATGATCCAACAACTGTTTTGAGCAAAGGGGTTTAGCTCAGTGGTAAAGCACTTGCCTAGCATGTACAAAGCCCTGGATTTAAACTGTAGGACTGTGAAAAAAAGATTAAAATCAAGGTTTCAGAGAGATGTTTGTACATCCATACTCCCAGCAGGGTTATTCACAATAGCTAAAAGGTGGAAACAACCCATATGTACATCAGTGGATAAATAAATGAAAAAGGGTGGTATATACATAGAATGAGGCATTATTAAGCCTTAAAATGGAAAGGATTTCTTATACATGCTTCAACATGGATGAACCAAAAAGGACATTATGCTCAGTGAAATAAGTCAAAGGGTAAATGCTGTATTACTCCAGTTATATGAGATACCCAGGATAGTAAGATTCAGAGAGGCGGGGATAGTGATTGCCAGGAGCTGTGGTTATGAGGATAAAGGGAGTCAGTGCAATCCATAAATGTGGAATGCCTCTTTATTTCTCTCATTTAATTCCTTCTAGCAATGTTTAGTAGTTTTCAATGTAGACAGAGCTTTCCCCTACATTTTGCTAAATGTATTAGTAAATGGTTTATGCTCCTTGAGATATTAGAAGTGGAATCATATTTATACTTCATTTTCTAACTGGTTGCTGTTAGTCTAAAAATACAATTAGTTTTTGTTATTGTAGTTCGTATTTACTTGGGTAGGGATAGTGGGATTGAACCCAGGGAGCACTGAGTTACACATCTCCAGCCCTTGTTCCCCTCTTTTTGAGACAGTTCTCAATCTTTTGATCCTTGGCCTCAGCCTCCTCAGTAGCTGGGGTTACAGGTGTGTGCCATCATGTTAGGCTCCATCCTTTTTTTTTCCTCATTGAGTTTATTGGTACATTTTAGGTATACAGTACAGTTGCATTCATCATTGGGATCTTGTACCTTTACATGACAGGTCTTGGTTCTCATTTTTTTCCTTGTCCCTGCCCTCCCTTCACCCACTCCTCCCCTTCCCATTTATAAATATTTTATTTCCATTTTTTTTCCTTTCCCTTATTACCTTTCCCCTACCCTTCCCACTTCCCACTCTCCCTACACCTTTAGCCCTTTTCTTCCTATTTCACATTGTCGATCATGTTAGGCTCCATCCTTGATTTTTTTTTTTTTTTTGCTACCAGGGATCAAACTCAGGACCTTGTGCTTTCAAGGCAAGTGGTGGCGCCACTGAGCTAAATCCCCGGCCCCCGTCCTTGATTTTAATTTGACTTTTTGGTGTCACAAATTGATTTTGCATTTTGACTTTGTATCTTTATACTATCAATTCAATTAATCTAAAAATAGAGATAAAAATATATTAATGTTTCTTCCTTTCAAGTGTTTATTTCTTTACTCTTCTTCTTTCATTGTCCTAGCTAGAAACTCTAGTACACTGTTGAGAGTAGGCATTTTGCCCTGTTCACACTTTAAGAAGAAAGCATTTGACACGTTACAATATGCAAGATTTTTAGCTGTTTGTTTTTTACAGTAGCCATATGCTGAAAATTTATTATTAATGGGTATTAAACTTACCAATTTTTTTTTCTGTATCTATTGAGATGTTCCAATGGTTTTCCTCCTTTTTTGTTAACATGCTGAATTATACCGATTTTCAAATGACAGACTAATTTTGAAATCTTAGGCTAAATGCCGTATTACTCAGCTGTTTTTTATTTTAGGAAATGGTTGATTCGGCTCCCAATTTCAGGTTTCAGTCATCTGACTTTAAGGCAGGAGCAGCATGATGGAAGGGCATGGCAGAGCAAACTTAATTTCATGGTGGTCTGGAAGCAAAGCAGGGGAGCAGTGCCAGACAGGAAGAGACCAGGGATCTTATATAATACCTAGTCAGGCCTCCAAGATCCACCCAGAAATATCCAGAAATCCTCTAGGTGGCTCCCAAGCCAATCGTGTTGACAATACACTGTAACTGTCAAACATGGGTAGGGTAAATTACTTGTCCAAACTAATACAATATGTAGCAGAAACAGAATTAGGACTCTGGCTGCTAGTTTCAGAACCTGTGCCCTTAACCACTGTGCTTCTGTGGTTCCATGAATAGAACAGAGAATTATAGGAATATCTAGATCTGTGTTTAGCTCTTTTATTTTTGAGACAGTGTCTCAATAAGTTGCCCAGGCTGGCTTCAATCTCAAGATCCCCCACCTTAGCCTCTCTAGTAGCTAGAATTACGGGCATGTGCCATGGCACATGGCTTTTCTATCTTGTTAGGGTTTTAGTATCAAGATTATGCTGGTTTCTTAGAAGACTTTGGAATTTATTTTTCCCCTTACTTTAAGGTTGATAGCATTATATTTCTCTTAAGGTTTGATAGAATTCACCAATGATGCAAACTGGGCCTGCAGTTTTATGGCTGTATTTATTATTCTTTTAATAATGAATTCAACTTCTTGGCTAGATATAGGACTATTTAAAATTTCTATTTCATTACATGTTAGCTTTAATTAGTATTGCTTTAAATCTTTCCATTTCATCCATGTTGTCAAATATAAAAGCTTAAAAGTTGCCTATATATTTCCTTATTATCTAATGTTTTGATTGCTGGATGTTTGTTGATATCTTTCATACCTGAGGTTTTAAAATTAATTTTCTCTTCTTTTGTGTTTTTTTTGTTTTGTTTTGTTTTGTTTTGTTTTGCCTTTAGTTGAGACTGACCTGGAACTCACTATGTAGCCCAGGCTGGTCTCAAACTCACAGCAATCCTCTTGCCTCAGTCTCCTGAGTGCTGGGATTACAGGCATGTGCCACCATGCCTGGCTTAATTTTCTCTTTTGTATTGAACAGTTTAGCTTGAGGCTTACCAGTTTTATTAATCATTTCAAAGAACCAAATTTTAACTTTGTTAATTTTGTCTCATTTTATTTTTCTATGCTATTAACTTCTGCTTTTGTTGTTACTGTTTTATTTATTAATTTCTAAATAAAAGTATTCTAGATTTAATTTGCCCATCAATTCCCAGCTTCTTAGAGTAAAAATTTAGATAATTAATTTTAAATCTTTTTTACATTATCATTTGATTGAAATATTTTTAAAATTTCCTTATGATTTCTTCTTTGTCCCATGAGTTAACAGAGGTACAGTAATCTCTCAGTTGTGAAGGATTGGTTCCAGGACCCCAAGGAATATCAAAATCTGCAGATGCTCAACTTTCTTACATAAAATGGCATAATATTTGCATATAACCTATACATGTACTTTAAATCACCTCAGATTACTGTACCTATAATGAATGAGTGAATAATGAAAAAAAGTCTATATGTCCTACAGATGAAGATATTTTTTTCTAAAATTTTTTGAAACTGGTTGATTGAATCCAAGATGTAGAAACTACAATATGAAAGTCCATCTGTATGTTATTTAATTTCCAAATATTTGAGCTTTTAAAAATATCTTCGTGTTAATGTTTTCTAATTTCATTCTTTGGTAGTCAGAAAATTTACTTTGTATGATTTTAGTCTATTCTAATTTATTAAGATGCATTTTATGGGCTGGGGATTTAGCTCCATGGTTCCGCTGCCTGCCTTCCAAGCACAAGGACCCAAGTTTGATCCCCTGTACCAAAAAAAAAAAAAAAAAGATATATTTTATGGCCTAGCATATGGTCTATCTTGGTGAACATTGCATATGCACTTGAAAGTAATGTATATTCTATTGTTGGGTGTAGTGTTCCATAAATGTCAATTATGTTAAGGTGATTGTGTTGCTTATTTCATCTACATTCTTAGTGATTTTGGGGTCAGTTGTAGGGGACATCAAATTCATAATAAAAATTCTGAATATTATATTTCTTTAGTTGTAGCAGATTTGGACAATGTATTTTGAAAGTCTGATTTAGGTACATAATGTGCCTTGATGAATTAACCCTTTTATTGTGATGAAATATTATCCTTTATTGCTAACAACAGTGTCTTGAAGTCTATTTTAGTATGATATTAATATAGTAATATGCTTATCATTTACACAGTATACATTTTTTCCATATTTTAATTTTAACCTATTGGTGCCTTTATATTTAAATTGTGTCTCTGTTCTAGTTATCACACCAAGGGATATTTTAGTTATCTATTTCTATGTAATAAATTACCCTAAATCTTAAAAATTTAAAACAATGATTATTTTATTTCTCAACATTCTTTGGGTGAAGAATTTGGGCAAGACCTATTTAAGCAGTTCTGGTCCTGTGCTTTGGTACCTCTGGTCCTTCGAGTGGCTCAGCTTAACTAGAAGATCCATTAAAATCTCATGTGCTTGACAGGTGCCTCAGTGTTTCTCCATGGGGCTAGGTCAGGCTTCCTCATAGTATAGTGTCTTAAGGGTATCTGAATGTGTCACATGACAGTTGACTTCTAAAAGCAAGCAATACCTTTTTAACAGAAACTAATTTTCCCCATGATGCGCAGGCGTGGTGTACTTTGGGGAAGTTGTGCCCATCTCCATTCCCAGACAGTGGCTATAGATTAGCCTTGTAAACCAGTCACATTAATCTATCCATCTTCCCAGCAATTGATTTAGAAATTGGCCTGTGACACAGCTCTGAATAAGGCTTGAGATAGAAAGAAAGCTTCTGAAAGGTGCTTCTTAAGTCCTAAAAAGGAATGCAGCATAGGAATGTCTCTTCCTGCTGCTAGAAACTATTATCTGCATTTAATGCCTGGAACTGTGTAGCCATATTGCTACTGTGAAGGAAGACAGCATTATAAGACAAGCAAACATTCTGAGATGGCCAAAGAGAAATCTGGAATAAATCTGGATCCTGGGAGGTGTTCCTGAGAACCTAATTCAATCAATGCTGGTGTCATGTCGGCAGCCCAGGTGTGTTAAGCCAGTGGAGTAGGTTGCTGAAGAAAGTACCCAGAGGTGCTTAAGATATTAATAGGAAAGGATAGTGTTAATTGGTACTTACTAGCGGGAAAGGATGTAGTCCAGTGGTGGTGGGCTGGACAAGACAGTAGCCAAAAGTCCATGTGTGGCTGGCCAGACAGGAAATTGCCAAAATGTCTGGCAGTAGTGGGCTGGACAGGGAAGATTGCCAGGAAGAACTGGAAGTGTCCACTGGGTGCTGGGGGAAAGGGTGGCACTGCAGCACTACATGTTCTCTGTTCTGCGCTATTGAAGGGAGGAGGTTTAATAGAGTAAACTACACAGCAGTGACATTGTTAGCTTGCTTCATTCCCTTACAAGACCAGTATTTCAAAGAATAACTGCACATGGGCACATGGGCAGGAAGGCAGTGTCTACATGTAGCACTGGTTTGTCCAGTTCCCAGTATCCCAACACTCCGGTCCCTGTGTGCTTACAATGTCCTTTTAGTTTTTCTCAAGAATCTTGGAATCTTGTATTTTGTGAAATAAACAAGCACACAAAAGTTTTCTTTTACTTGTAGCCTAAAGCATTCTGAAAGAAATAAGAGGAAGATGTTTAAAATGGAGATGAAACTGGATCTAGAGTTATTAATCCTCTATTAAGAAATACTGCTGGGGGCCGGGGATTTAGCTCAGCGGTTCGGTGGCCTGCCTCGCAAGCCCAAGGACCCAAGTTCGATCCCCAGTACCAAAAAAAAAAAAAAAAAAAAAAAAAGAAATACTGCTGGGCTGGGGATGTAACTCAGTGGCACCTCATCTACCTTTCAAGGTCAAAGTCCTTAATTGATCCCTGATACTGAACAAAAAGAAAGAAATACTGTAGGGGCTGGGGATGTAGCTCAGTGTAGGGCACTTGATGGTATGCAGAAGGCACTGAGTTCAATCCTCACTATTCACCTCCCGCAAAAAAAAGAAACATTGTGATTTTTATGATTACTTATTGGAGGGATTATATTTAATACATTTAAACCTATAGTATAAGTTACAAAGGAAACTAAACTATGCAGAATTTATTTTTTGACATAAAATCAATATTTATTTTTTAAGTATATTTTATTAGCACATGGGATTTGTTTGTTTGTTCGAAACAAGGTCTTGCTATGTAATCCAGGCAGGTCTTAAATTCACTAGGTAGACCAGGCTTTCCTCCAGCTCGTGGCAATACTCCTGCCTCCACCTCCCAAGTGCTGGGATTACAAGTATGGGCCACCACACCCGGCTAGCACATGTTTGCAGTACATGATGTGGGGTGATACATGTCCTTAACAACCCACTTGGAATTTAAATTTTATCTTTAAGAATCAAACTAGATACCAGTCAAAAAGATCTTACCATAAAACAAAAGTTATTACTCTTCCAAATGGCATCATTACTATGGAACTTCTGCTAGCAACAGACTTGACAGTGTAGGCAGGAGGTAAGAGTGATGTCATCAGAAAAGATTATCTTGAAGTTAAAAGTACAGTGACTAAGATCACATCTTTTATCATTTCAATGAAGTCACAGATTTGGGTTTTAAAGTTGGTTGTAAAGATAAAACAGATTGTGCGTTAGACTAAGTAAAAACCTTGAAGAAGCAACAAATGATTGTATTTTAATCAGTTGTGACATTCATCATCATAAATGCTGTATCTTCATCACAAACATTTTTTATTTGTTGAAAATCATATGGCTGTAATGGATTTAATTTTAATCATTCACATAAGATCACTGCACTCATTATTTTGGCTCTTACAGAGAAGTAAGAGATATATTAGGAGCAATGTATGATTTGCTCACTTTTTATCTTATCTTGCCAAGCAAAAATATAACAAAATCTGTTGCCTGTTATCATTATTTATAAACAAAAATGTTTAATGCCTCAAAAGGGTATAATTTAGAGTTTTTCAAATATTAAATTTTGCTTTCTAAAATTACAGTAGGTTAGTGGCAGAAAATTTGCCTAATATGTAAGACCCTGAGTTCAGTTCCCAGCACTGCAAAAACAAAACAAAACAAAAAACAAGCAAGCAAACAAACCAAAACAAAGCCTGTGCTCAGTTTTCTGCCTATATTTTGCAGAGCATAGGCAGGTGATACTTCTTAGTGGATTGGCAAGAGCCTGCACATAGGCACATGGAAACTATTGATTTTAATGTTTTGCTTGCAAATATTTACCTTCATCTTTCTCTTATAGATTGGCTCCTTTGTTCAATGACTTATGTTTATGACATGCAAGTCATCACGGAAACCACCCTGAAGGATTCCTAAATCTGTAGGACCTGGCCCCAATCTTTGACCCATTGATGTCTTGGCTGAGCCATAAGATACATCACAAGGAGATTCTGAATTTTCTGCACTGAATATTTATATTCATTGCACAAATGCCAAAGGTCATTTTTTCACTTTGCTTGTTTGTTCGTTTCCTGGTATTGGGATTAAACTCAGGACCTTGTGCTTGCAAGGCAGGCAGGGTACCACTGAGTTAAATCCCCGGCTCTCAAAAATTGGGTTTTTTTTTTTTTTTAGGTGTAGTGTAATTTCTTTCAGGTCTCAACCTTGTGTGTCTTTCCTAATAGGCAGCCAAACAGTTAGCGTGGTTGATTTTTATAGGGCCAGAAGACACCATGTAGTGTTATAAGAGGTGAAGCTAATCACAGGCCCTAAAGAGACCATTACAGCAAAGTGTGACTACTGCAGTGTCTTGTGAATAAGAAACCAGGCACACCTGGACTCATCACCCCTAAGGTCTGTCCTTTCTCGCTCCTCAGTGAGATTTTTTTCTCTAATCCTCTTTGAACAAAGAGAGAGGAAAGCACCCCTGTTAACCTGAGTGTTCTCTGACTTGTCTAGTCCCAGAACTGTATTCTTAGACTATCAGAATTAGATCATAATCACACAATGACTATTTTATCACCACAAGTAGACTGTGGGCTAAATATATTGGGTTAGCAGCTAAGATCAATATCATCCCTCCAAATGAAAGTTCTTATTTGGCAGAAACCATTAATGGACATTCTATCCATCAAATTCAGCATAGAGTATGGAATCTTCTTAACTTACTGAGCAAATTTATCTTCAACTCCTTGCTAATTTGGCTCAAGAAGAAATAGCCCTTGTTTTTGAAAAATCCACTAAGCAATGTCTGAGTTTGAAATGATGAAGGAGGAAAGTGTTTAAAAAACAAACCCAAATAATGATTTCTCACATATACATCCAAAGCAACTCTACATTATTTTCAAGCCTTTCTTCTACAAACAAATTAACACAGGCATATAGAAGCAACCTAATAGTTCCATCACAATTTCATACATCAGGACTCTTAGAGAGCTAATATATTGTGGTTTGCTCCCAAGTTTTGTGGGGTTTTTTTTCCTGCTATCTTGTTTTATAACAAATAAGAGGGGCTTGGGGATGCAGCTAGCTCAGTGGCTGAGTGCTTGCCTAGAACAGAGTAGGACCTGAATTTGATCCACAGTACCACAAAAATAAGAAAGTCCTTTGCAGTGGCATACTCTGAGACAATAGTTTGAGTCTCACCTGGGAAACTTAGTGAGATCCTATCTCAAAATTTAAAAAAATGAGAACTGAAGATGTAGCTCAGTGCAGCGGTTCTAGGTTCAATCTTCAGTACCACAGGGAGAAAAAATTTTTTAAAATTTCCTTCCAAAGTGCCTCTCTACAACTTATTTCCTAAATGTTATATCAGATCTCAGTTTGGCTAGTTGATAACTCCCACTTTATTTAAACATTTACACACACCTTAGGGGTGAAGCCCTGATAAACTAATTTAAGTTAAGGAAACCACCTAGGAAATGGGCTTCCTCTTCCATATATTCAGTTTGATTTTGAAACACCATTGTCAGGAAATACAAGCAATCCCTGAAACTTTTTCCCTCTGGGTTATCAGAGGCTGAGACAATTGATGACATTACATTGGTCGTTCATTTTAGATTCGTGGAGCCCACAAAAATCAATATTTTTCCATTATCAGGTCCAGCTGGGTCACTAGTCTGTCAATGAGCTGTTACAATTGCTGTACAGGGGTGAGCCTGACCAGTCAATTGCTGCTGACAAGAGGAAAACATGCTGACAGCCACGGGAACAAGTCAGAACACAGATTTGCACTTCAGCCTGCCCTCCAAAGAGACTTTGAGCAAGGCCATTTTCAAGACACAGGGCACACTCCATGGGAGGCCTGGGGGGGGCATGTCCCCCCCCCACCAGTTTTATAGCGTAAGTGCCTATGGGCCAGTCCTGGTTCCAGCCAACCACCTCCTGTAGAGACTATCTGTAGTCACTACCTTTGTTAGCAGGTATGTACCAGCTAGGATTGTTTCTAAATAGACACACTTGTACCTAGAGCAACATTAGGTGTACGGAGGATTCCTACTTTTAACACCACCAACCTAGATGAAACTATACATATTTACAGAACATAAAAACTGAAAGAGGAAGAAAATGGGCCAAAGGCATTGACTCAACAAATACAGCTATACATTCTGTAAATAAGTATTGACTGAGGACAGAAGATCCTTTGTTGAAATAAGCTGTACACTTATTGTCTGTATTATATTATATGATATGATTTCCACATAAGATATTTAACCAAACTAAGCATCCCTTATTGGTGTCTCATCCACAGCCTTTAGTCTAATGCAGTGGGCGGGCAGCAGGGGAATCTGAAGTCTTGCCCTGCCCTCATAGGAAGTGTGGTATAGAATGGTTAACCTGGATAAGTATTTTAGAGTCCGCACATAATAAAATGGAGATATGCTTGTCTTGCCTGCTATGTGACAAAGCTGTCAGGAAATTTGAAATGGGATCAGCTGAGAGTGAACTCTGTTCAAGTATGGAACTATGCAACAAGAAGCTTGGAAGCAACTGAAAGAAGTCTTCCAGTGGATTAACTGAGTTTTGGTTTAGACTGAATGCTGTCCTTCATTACTCGAGTACATAAATGGTCTCTAAAGACCACCATTAGTGGAAGCTGAATTTACAGGACAGTTCAGAAATCTCAGTGGGTTTTGTGGCTCTCCTTAGTTCATTGAGAAGATGCTAGCAGAGAGGACATCTGGGTTCCTACATGTTAAGGGGCTTTCCAAGTATCATGACTTTGTACAGTGCTCAGGTCTCCTCATGTTGATTTGATTTCAGACATCAAACTTAAGAACTCAAAAGATAAATATTTTGAGTTTGTTTCAATATTATGATTTTTAATGTTCTACTTTTATTAATATCTTTCAAGTATTAAATTATAGTCCCCTCCATGCCTCCAGTCTTCAGTTAGAATCATTTGGAAGTCAACATTCACTTTTTGTTTCACCATCAAAGCTGAAAATCAACTGTGTTACTGGAAGCCAACTAACTTTTTTTTTTCAATATATTCCACAAGAAAATCATTTTTTAAATGAGGAAAATAAGTAGTTTTAACAAGAGCAAATTTGCTAGTAATTAGATGAACCAATCTTATGTCTTCCAGCACTCGGAAACATGGAATTCATCAGAACTCTCATAGCATTAATTAAAAAGAATTTATGTTTTTTTAATAAAATGCTTCATGTTTTAGCTCCTTTATTCCTCCACCAAATGTGATTATGTGGGGGCTGAAGGGAATTCAGGTTAATATGTTGACACACTTAGCAATGCAGGGTCATGTTGCACAATATGCTTCACTGGTTTGGTTCAGTACACCCCCTGACAGGGCCTAATCATCCCCTGCCCTAAAGGCAGAGGGAAAAAGAGGATTTTAATTACTGCTCTGTATGCAAGTTTGCTAGCATTAAATTGAGACGTAATTAGGTCTCTGAATTTTAATAATTGTCCTAGCTAATTGGGCAGACAAGTACGTTATGCAGCATGCTGTGATTAGATAATTAGTATTTCCAAATGACAAAATTGGGCTCTTGATTACAAATTCTACATGAAGGGGGAAAAAGGTAGCAAGCAGATCTTTACAAATCTATTAAGGGAAGTTTAGCGATGTTGATAATTTAAAGTCCATTAGGAAGCAAGGTTTCATTCTCAGAGCCCAGTGTCTGAGACAAGGGCCTCTGGCCTACTTGGGCTCTCAAGCCTTCTCTCAGGGTGCTGTGCTTTTTCTGGGGTCTGCAGCATGTACCTCCCTACTCTTTCCCCTAAGTTTAACAGCTACCACTGACCCTGGATAAGAGTCTTTGGCTAAATGGCAGGTGGCAAGTCTCTGAAGAACTCACAGGATATGGAAAGGTAGAAAAGAATAGAAAGCAATCTAAGCAGTTCAGGGGGATAGATATCCATGGTGGCTTTCTCTTGCAAACAGCTGTTCTTTTATTCTTTCAGAATTCACTATTCTCATTTATCAACAGCTCCACCAAAATCTTTTTGTTGCAAAAAGATTAAATCAAAATCTTAAATTTGAGATGTTATTGGTGTGAAGAGTATGGAGATTGAACTCTGACCTGGATTTGAGGTCATCACTTACTAGGTGTATAACCTTAGATAGTTGCTTTACCAGTTTCCTCACTGGTAAAATAAAGAACTTTTCCCATTAAGACTGTTGAGAAGATTAAATAAAATAATGAAGATAATTTATAGCACAATGCCTGGCAAAGAGTAAGTGCCCAATAAATATTAGCCATGGATTAAATGCAAATTAAACCAATAGCACTGAAAGGTGTGATGAGAAGGTACTGAGTCTCTCTGTTATGCCAGTCCTCAAATGAAACAAAGTTCCTCTCTGCCTTCTGAGAGAGGAACATGGTACCCTCTTTGTGCTGGGGAGGCAATGACAGCCCATATGCCCAACGAGATTTCTTTCTTCCCCATTCTTTTTGTATTGGCATTGCAGACATGCCTTGCCATGCAGACATCTCTGCAATGGTGAAACTAAGAGGAATGTAGTATAAATTCTGCATCTGACCTCCAAACCTTGTGACACACTTTAAACAATATCACTTTGTTAACTCCAGAGGCATACTTTTCTCACAATAATCAGCAGGCTAAGATCTAGAGCTATGTTTTCAGACAAAAGGAAAATTAATCAGATGAAAGCCAGAACCTTTCCCAAAATATGGTTCATAGGAGGTTTATGAATGAGTATCTGATGAAAGTTTGTTAGAGGAATTAGAAGTTTTGGAGGTATATTCTTTTTTTTTTTTTATTGAGTTTATTGGTACATTTAGGGATACAGTACAGTTACATTCATTGTTGGGATCATGTACCTTTACATGGCAAGTCTTGATTCTCATTTTTTTCCCCTTACCTCTGCCCTCCCTTCACCCCCTCCTCCCCTCCCCATCTACAAACACTTTATTTTCATCTTTTCATTCTCTCACATTTTTTTCTTTTCCCTTTTTGTTCTTCCCCTACGTATCACACCTTCCCTACATCTTTAGCTCCTTTCCTCCCATTTCTAAATGTCAGTAATCTTATTAGAATCTTATGCATTGTTGCAGAATATTCACACCAGGGAAACTATTCGGTATTTACACATGTGGGACTTATTTATTTCACTTAGGAGTATATCTTCAATATGTATCCATTTTCCTATGAATGAATCTATTCTCTCGCTCTTTATGGCTGAGTAATATTCCATTTTATAGAAAAACCACAACTTCTTTATCCAGTTTCCAACGGATGGGCAAATAGGTTGTTTCCAAGATTTAGCTATTACAAACTGTGCCGCTATAAACATGGGTGCACATACTTCTCTGTGATATGATTGGAGGTATATTCTTAACTACTGAGGATGACAAAGGAAAATAAAAATGTCTATGGGTTTTTCTAGTCAAGACAGCCTACCAAGCTAAATCGGCATTTCTTAGTAATTTCTTAGAACTTTGAGCCATCTCATTTTTGAACGGGGAAGAGTTCTGGTGGAGATTCTGATTGAGAATACAGCATACTCTACTAGGGAAACTTTTTATTACCCTGACAAAATCTCTAGAGTACATCTTCACCTAAGTAATAAAGAGGAAGTAATAGAGAGGAAGGCAACACCATGAACCCTGAGGAAGAAATTCAAGACCGACTGTATAATGCAAACATTCTATTAGAAATTTAGACAAAAGATTCTTGTGAGTGATGGGAGGCACGAAAGGGGAAAGAGTGAGAGAACCCTGTGCTCACCCTGTGTTTACACAGTAAGGAAATCTCTCCGGTTGGGGCTTGGAGACACTGTAGTTCTTAAAGCAGCTGCTCCTGGAGTCCTCACTACACTTCCCAGTTGCAAAGAAGCAACATCACTGGGTGGGGAGGACAACTGTCAAAAGGATTCTTTCTTGCCACACAATGCTGAAGCGTCTCTCCCTCTCTTTTGAAGAAGTGCGTTTATGACTGATCGCTCAACACCTTGTTGGTTCTGATTGCAGAAAACACACCTTATAAATATATGATAACCATCCTGTAATAGAGAGTGTGACAATTTACTTCACAGTGCGTTTCAGGCTGCTAATTGATCGTTTCAGTCCAGAGACGTTTTGGAATAAATTATAGCCATCAAAAGGATATCACAGCTCATTTTGGTGGAATGGTTTCCACGTCGCTTCGCGTTCGTCTCCAGGAGAGGGGCGATTGCACCCAGCGGACTGAGAGGAAGGGAGGGAGGGAGGGGCAGGGGAAAAGGCGGCAGGGGCGGGGCCATG
>NW_022900945.1:24281315-24294884 GCF_012274545.1 Fukomys damarensis | reverse complement strand
GCACGCGGGGCCTCCGAGCCCGGAGCGCTTCGCCAAGACCAAGAAGTGCCAGGGTCCCGACCCCAACCCGCCCAGAGACGCTCAGGCCCGCCCGCCCTCGCCTAGATTTCAGCTCCCTGCAGATATGTGTACTTTTGTGTGGCGGTCATGGGGATGGACAAGAGAACCCAAGGCCTGGATAGATTGAACTTGAGAAACATTTTCCTACTCTGGCACCACTTTCCTTACCAGGCAGGAAGCCCCCACCTGCTCAGCGGAGCCCCGGGCAGTCTTCATTCTCAGAATGTTTTAAGGCAAAAGGACTGAAGCCCTTCAGGTCACTCACAGCACGTCCCTCCGTCCCCTGTGCCCAAAGATGGCCTTCACATGTGTCCTTGAGTTTTTTAGTCTTCTGTCACGCTAATATGTTGTGTCAATCCAGGGCAGGGGTGTTCCATGCAGGCGATTTTGACAGCGATCATTATACCAAGCTATTATGAAGTGTGATGTCATGCAGGCTGAAAGGCTAGATAATACATAAACCAGGTCTTGACACACTAATCTTACATGGAGGCCATCAGCAAGAGGCATTTTAATTCACACACTAAAAATATTTTGTGTTTGATTGACATCTTTCAAAATGTTGAAGGAAGTAGTAGCATTTATCATTTTGTAGGTATTTATCAGTGTACTCACAAAACCCCCATAGGAAGAAAGATCTTTTTCTTATTCCTCTTCTATCATATAAACGAAAGAAGAGAATTGTTTTACCTACTAGTCAATGGTAAGTCAGTGAGTTTTGTTTGTAGGACCAAGCATTTTCTAAAAGTGGAATAAATAATTGGAAAAGTCAAATCAAAATTCAGTTCCGAACCTAAGCAAATGCTTTAGACTTGACATTGCATAGTAGCCAGAAGCTGGATTTACATAGATGAAATCCTCTGTAGTTTTACAATGAATGTATATTGACCCAAGATGTTTTTCTTTTCCTCTACGTACTCATTCAGTATTTATTCACTCGTTTTTATAGGTATTCCACTCCACTTTGTTTTCCGGCATTCCACCATTTATTTTACAAATGGAAAAGTGTATTGGCTGCCTTCAAGTAGTAAGTCAAGGAAATAAAATGAACTAGGAATCAAATTTTTCTCCAACTTTTGCCCTATTCACAGGGCCATTTTTTTCTCAAAACTTTTTAAACAAAATTTAAAGGACTGACATTGAAGGGGCTATGCTGTTCTTTCAATTATTTTGAAAGTGCCTTAAAGCCTTGAGTCAAAACATTTTGTGTGAAATCTGTAAGATGCACCTAATGAATATAAAAATTTGCAAAGTACAATAATGAAAGCTAAGATGTTCGGAATTATTTTATCACTAACCCTAATATCATGCTGTAGGACTTGAAACTGTCCAACCAAAATATGACTATAGAGTAATGTCTGTGTTTTAACCATGCTGGAACTTACATATATATATATTTTGGGGTGTTCTCATCCAACTAGTCATTTTGGAAGGCTATCACTTAAATATTTTTGTTACTTAAGCCTCTTTTAGAACTCTTTATTAGGTACTATTTTAAAAACGTACAGCACATTTGGTTTAAAGACTTAGAGGGGGCAAGTCATTTTCCTATCCAGTCCTTCATTGCACTGAAGAAGGAGGAGAGTGATTGACTCAGGGTGATATAATTTGAGGTCAAAACAAGCTGAAAGATAATTAGATGGCTTTCTCCAGTGGCTTTTAAAAAAACTAGTTCTAAAGTCATTTTGCTAACATAGATTGAACAGTAGAAGCTCCACTGGAATAAGAGTAGTTGCCAAGGGACAGCTTTAAGAAAAATACTCATTTAGAATTTAAGAATCTCCTTAAACGTCAGTGAATTGCTAATTTAACAGTCATGTACATACATAGTACATTGGTGTGTACTATACAGATATGTTAATTCAGAAAGTGATATTATCAAGGATTTGGTTCATTGATTCTGGATTTTATGAGACTTCACAACTCTGGTATGATTTTAAAAGCTATTACGTTCTAGAATATGGAATTTGGTGGAAAATTCAAGATATCATGGCTAAAATTAGGAATGCCCTATGTAACTCCTCTGAATCCGTGGTTACATTCCTTTGAAATATAAAATTATACACAGCTAAGAAGTCAGACTTGTATTCTATCTAGTGAGCAGTGCATTCCATCATTATAAAGAACTCAGCCATCCTTAGACTACAGGTGGTCTAACCTGTGAGCTAAAATATTTGTAATTTTCAGTATTTGAATGTGAATGTAGACCTCCAAGTACATATGAAATAAAATCCCTTTGTACTATTGTAAGTTAGTAATATGCCACTATACGAAATACAGAATCATGAAGTGCTTAGCTTAGAAAATTTAAACTCTTAGGATATTCAATGCCAAAATATAGGAGGAGGTAAGACACCAAAGGAAAAGAGAGTCAAGGAGGAGTAAAGTAAATCATGCAGTTTTTTTTTAACATATTATAGTTAGTTGAATTTGTTAAGGGAGAAAGTTTCATAAACTCTTTCTAAAACCACCAGAAAAACAGTTGAAAACTTGAAAAAATAATTTAAATTCAACTCCAACTGAAACTATATGGAAAAACAAGAAAAGCAGAAAAAGACAATGAACTAAGGAGTTTTTCTAAATATTCAAGTCTAATAGCTTTAGTATTATACAGAGGACCACGAGATCATTAGTGATTGGCAGTACTCTAGATCATGATGATCAGTAGTGATCAAGGGCAGAGGATAATGAAGAAAGAGCTTTTTCCACTTAAAATATTATAAATGCTGATGTTCTTCAAGGGATGGTCAGCCTGCAGGTAAAGAAATGGCCCAACAAGTAAGTTCTTACACTTTTTCACCTGAGTTAGATCATGTATGGAGATTAATCATGTTTGAGTTAAGACAAAAAGATACATTCTTATTATAGCCACCCATAGTCCTGGAACTTTTAGAAATTAGGTAAAGTGTATCTGCTGGGCCTTGGATGCCAGGGCTGTATATCTAAGTAAAAGGTCAGAGGAAAAGGTAGACTCAATTCTCTCTTTTCTGAGGAAAGAGCCTGTACTCTGTCCATTAGGTAGTCAAAACTGCTTCTGTTGGGAATAAAAGGGAAGTCCAGATACCCAGCAAACCCTCCATAAACAATGACAATTGTGCAGAAACAATCAACAGTGATTTTAGCCTTTTGAGATAGCCTAAGAGTTATGCTTGGTTATTTTCTATAGATTTAAGTCATCCAAATATTTTAAAATTTGAGCTTAAATATTAAATGTTGTATGTAGTATTTATAGGTTCAGAAGTGTGGCAAGGGAGTTGTTGAATGTGGCTCAGGTAGTTGTAATAGAAGTCTGGTGATTATATTTTGAATCTTATTTATTTCAGATAGAGAAGTTTCTGGCTTTAGATTTACAAGAGACTTGCATGTAGCTCCAGAATATAAAGCAATGGATTTTTGCCCTAAAAACTGTAAAGTGTTGTGGTAGAAAGAGTCCTGGACCAAGAGTTTGGACTAGGTTTGGCATTTACCAATTATGTAACTTGAGGCACATTTTAGTTTTCCTTATAAGCAAAAGGTAAGGGTAATACCTATTAGATCTACTTTATGTAGTATTTTGAGTTTAGTCTGAGACGAACTGAACAGAAGGACTTAGTTTGTTGAGTGCTGTGCATGTGCCAGATTTTGTGTACTGCAGTGCAAGTTTTATACATTAAAATAAAGGTTGTAGATATTGAATTGTCTAGATATTTAAACCAAAATATAAATGAATAAGGAAATACTCTTGGGAAACTGGAAGAATAGACTAGGTTTATCATGGATACAGAGACAGATGAGTAGTACAGTATAGTCATTATTCTTCCTTTCTCAGATACATAAGAAGTACCCTATTGCCATATCAACAGGGTTGTTGTTGGGGTTTTTGTTGTTGTTGTTGTTGTTGATTTTCTAAAGACTTGTTGCATGTGAAGAAACCTGATAGGTTCCTCAGTATTGTTAAACTCAGATCTGCATCATTGGCATTGAAGGAACAATTTCTTTTGAAGAAAATTGGCCACACTTCTTAGTTCTTGATTCTCATACTCTTAAGCTTCTTTTCTTAGCAATTTCACTAAATTGCCATATTCATGACTTAGAAGTGAACAAGTTGACTTGAGTTCCACATATTGGTTAGTTGGTCAACTATAAACATTTTTTATCTTTTATAATTGTATTCTTCCTACAACAATAATCCATTTTTGTTGCAGAGACAGCAAGCCCCTCTCCCACTCCTTGAAGGCCATTTAAAAATGAATATCTGGGGCCCAGGGATTTAGCTCAGTAGTTCTGCTGCCTGCCTCACAAGCACAAGGGCCTGAGTTTGATCCCCAGTATCAAAAAAAAAAAAAAAAAAAGAATATTTGAATCTTTCATTTTATCTTACTTTCCTCTGAGTACTGTATTTAAAAGATGCCAGGGATGCTTGAGGAGGGTGATTTGCCTCTCTATTTTCTAGAAACATCAGTATGGATACAAAGAAGACATTAGTTCCCACTGATACAGTGGGGAGAGTATGACTCTTAGAAATGTAGTTTCAAAAAAGTGGAACGTTGGGCCAGGGATTTAGCTTAGTGGTTCCACTGCCTGCTTCACAAGTGCAAGGTCCCAAGTTCGATCCCTGGTTAAAAAAAAAAAAAAGTGGAATGTTGTGTGGTGTGTATATCTATCCTTCTGTTGACTTTCAGAATCTACAGAAGAATAAAAGCAGTGCTTCCTCTCTGAGGTAATGGTTAGCTGGTGTCTTAGTTACTTTTCCCATTGTAGAGATGTTGTTAAAGGAGGAAAGGTTTATTTCAGTTCACAGTTCACAGAGGTTTCAGTCCACAGCTGGCTGGCTCCAAGGCAGGGTGGCATGGCAGAAGGGCATCACAGAGGACAAAGAGTTACGGCAGGTAGGAGACAACAAAGTAGTGAAGCAGCAGCAGCCTTCTTTCTGTCCCTTATATTACATCCAGGCTACCCACCTTTTGGGCAGGCAGCACTAACACCCAGAGCCAGGCACTCTTAATCATCTCAGCATCACACACCCTAGGTCCAGCCACCTCCAAAAAACCCTACATATGACACATGAGGTTTTTTGGGGGGACATCTAGATACAAGCTATAATAGATGGGTACTTTCTGGAGATTTGTTGAGTATGCTCCATATAATGACACTTCATTACTTCACAGTATGTGAGATACAGTACAATGTAGTGTCTAAGGAAAAGTGGCCTCTGATTCTGACATTATGTGCCCAAATTCTTGATCTCTCTGAGCCTCAATTTCTTTATATGAAAAATGGCAATAATGCCAAGTGTGGTGGTGCATGCCTCTATTCCCAGCACTTTTGAGGCTGAATCAAGAAGATCACTGTTGGGCTACATAGTGAATTCAAGGCCAAACTGGAATACAGAACAAGACCCTGTCTCAAGGGTTAAGGGGCAACAATAACAGTATCTACTTACAAGGATTGTTGTGCATGAGATGAGTACTTAATAAGTGGGAACTGTATTATTAGGGTCTTGAGAGTAAGAGAGGAATATAAAGAAATATACAGCAAATGGTCATCTTCAAGGAGCTTACATTCTGGTTGGAAGGGATCAAATAAAAAGAAAATTGACAATACAGGGAAGAAAATGGTAGTGCCAAATGAGTGGTGTAGATGATGAAGAGTTCAGCATTTAGCTGAGGACTAGGTTGATGGCAAAAAATTTCAAGACAGAGTTAGGCATTTCTTTCACGATTTGCAGGCTAGGTGGGATTCAGATATGTAATTGAGAGGGCATCCTAGATGGCAAGGGGGAGGAGTAATTAGAACAAATAAAACAGCAGGTTTGGGAGGTGGACAGAGTGGAAAGCTTACTGGCTTTTGAACCAAACTTAATCCCAAGAATCCTAGCTGGCTGTGAGATCTAAGGTGGACAAATAGCTTAATGACTTTTTGAAAAATAGACATATACAAATTTTAATAATGGTGTGGGCTGTGTCCATCAAATTAAGTTGAGGGAATTAAATGAAAGAATGCTTCATGATGCCTGGCACCTTCAATAAAATAAAGATAATTCATGTCATGTCTTCGGAGAACAATGAGAGAACTATGTGTCTAAAGAATTGTATTGCTTGCTGTAGGCAAGTAGTGAAAAACCAGAAAGGCTCCAATTAGTGCCTGTGGGCAGAGTAGGAAGGAGGTCTGAGGCCAACTTAAGGACCTGGGCTGTTATAGATAATAAGAACTATAAAATCTTTGGAGTAAAGTAGGAGTTTAGGATAGTTAATCTCAGGGCCCTCTGAAGGCTGTGTTGGAGGAAGGAAGAAACTCACTGATGCATACATAAGGTGATCAAGGTCTAGATTAGGTTAGGATAGTGGCAGGGTTACTAGACCTCATCTCTTTAAGCTGCTTTACAGCTTAGAGCTCAGTGTGGAGTGAAGGGGAGCTTTTTTGTTTGTTTTGTTTTGTTTGTCAACTCTTAATATTTAGTGTCAGTTGACCATAATAAAACTAGGATAGAGTCACAACTTTGGAAAATTGAGCCCAGTCATTATCCAGGGGCTATAAAGCTGGAAGGTAACTTTGATGCTAAATAAGCCCTATAACTTGCTTCAGCTTATAAAATAGCCCTTTATAAAAAGCCCCTGCCCCCTTTCTATTAATTCTGAGTGTGTCTAATCCTAGTTTTCAGGAATACTCATATACAGGCCATTTATAACTATATAGAATTTGAGGTTAGGATTTTCATAACAAGAAGCACTGAGCTAAATAGGGAGGACCTATCCAAGCAATTTTGATGACTTAATTTACTTGGTGTGATGGTATAAATTGGATGACATTCTTGTCCTCTCTATGGTTTTGAGAAGTAATTTAATTAAAAACTCTTGTTAGGCATGATGGTGCACACCTGTAATTCTAGCTACTTAGGAGGTTGAGGCAGGAGGATTATAAGTTTGGCCAATCTAGTCAATTTAGTGAGATACTGTCTCAAAAAAGAAAAAGGGAGGGAGGAGGTGGTAAAGGGAGGACAGGGGTATGGGGAAAAAAGGAGAACCAAGACCTGTCATGTAAAGGTACAAGATCCCAATGATGAATGTAACTGTATTGTATACCTGAAATGTACCAATAAACTCAATGAGAAAAAAAGAAAAAGAAAAAAAGGCTGGGAATTTAACTCAGTGCAAAGGCCCTGAATTCACCCCCCACTTAAAAAACTCCAAGGCAACAACAACAAAACATGAACCCAGTAAACTGTTTTGAATTCTGTGGAATATATTTATATTGCCTTATGTTCTCTCCCCATCTTTCTCTTTTCTCTGTCCATAGTTTTGTAATGGGATAGTACATAGTCGGAAGTTGCAATTCTAAAGAAAATCGTATTTATATGGACACTGATTTTAAAAACATTAGAAAATCATGACTATGGCAGGCCTTAAACATAAAGTAGTAAAGAAAGAGCTGACCTATCATTTCCTGAACTTTCCTGGAGACAAAGGGCTGTAACAGTCAATATCATGCTAAGAGTTTGAGGTGTCTGAATGTGCATTGCTGTCCTCACAGGAAAATGCATATGAAAGAGGATTGTATGAGAGGTTTGACAAACACCAGAAGTACATAGCGACAAAGGAAAAAGTAGACTCTGTAAGGTTAGAGACAAAGTAAACTGGTTTAGTCCTGCCACTTCTGAGCAAGGGCAAGGAGCATGTTGTGTTTGTTTTTTCATTTCTGAATTTATTTAAATTGTTGACAGTGATGGGGATGAAAGAAAGCATGATGCTTTAAGGCAGATTTAGATGCAAAAATGCAGATTATGTCCAGTTCCTGACTTTCCCCTTTACACACTAGCCTGGAAAGGGAAAACTGCCAAAGAGGCTCAAATGTAGAGTAAGGAGGAAAGAAAACAAAAGACTCCTCATTTTTAAATGAATATTTTGTGAATATATGTTGTTTTGGATTTCTGACATCTCTGCTACCATAACAGATCATCCAAAGTAGTCACTGGGTAAAAGCTGGGCAGGGGTTTGGACCAGGGCCAGGAAGCATTGGAAAGAGGGTTTTCAGGGGACTGCTGGCATTAATTTTGCTGAAGGGACCTCAGCAGAGGCCAACCTCTTTCTTCCATGGGTGGCTGGCCTTGGAAAGGGCTCCAAGGAGATTTCAGCCTTGCTCCTTTTCCAGCCTCTGCCTTCTGCTCTTGCAGTGGGACCTCTCTTTCTGTCTTCCCCCTTTTTTCAATTAAATGAATTAATTACCAGACATTTAACTTTTTGCCAGACTCTTTCATTATGCCTAGAGTTGTTGCTGAGCGGCAAAAGGAAGTAATAACATTCCCAGTGAGGGGCAAATCCTGTTAATGAACAAATTAAAGTTCAAACAGTGACTCAAGTTCACAACCTCTCTGTGGCTCTTCTCTTTAATAAGAGTTATACATGTTGCTTTCCTCGCTCTTTTCTCCCAGTTATTACTTTTTAAGCTTTTCATCAACACTGCTGGGGCATATTTGAGGCTCCCAACCTTTCAGCCCTGACAAGGACTCAGAGCAGTTATAATCCTGTCTTAATTTGGCAACTTTTGTAAAACACATAAAGGGCCCAGGGTCACCTTTGGTTGCCAAGGCCCAGGGTGACTCTGTAGCTTCCACCTCCCACCAGGGCTGTGGTGGGCTGTGCTTCAGAAATTCACCACCCCCATGGTAGTCAGGATCAAATGACTTAACTTCACACCCAGGGCACAGCCATGCAAAACCAGACCCCTAGTGTTGGAGCCAGTGCAGCGGGTCTGTTTCCTCTCCAGTCAGTTCCCTCTCCTCCCAGCTGATTGCAGTCCTGGGCAGGAGGGGGATCTGTAAAGGGAGGACAGAAGGAGTCTCTGAACTAAAAGCTGGGAAACTGTGGAGAGATGTTTTGAAGTAGGAAGGATACTTGACACCCTCCTCACAACTACTTTGCTGAAGACACCTCTCCATTTAAGGCACAGGAGGCCCAGCCTTCTCAAATTCTGGCAGGAAGAGCCTAGAATGGGTCTTGTCTGTTTCCTCCTCATTTCCCTTCAGTGTTTGTGTGTGTGTTGTGTGTGTGTGTGTGTGTGTGTGTGCGCACGCGTGTGTGCATGTACTGTGCATTGTGTGGGGTGTTTTCCACCTCGACGCCTGGCTTCTCACCACCATCCCCTGAGCGTGGCTAGATATAATCACCATGACAACTGCAGTCTATGAGCATACACATAATGGAGATGAAATAGACAAAAGATTAGCATGCCATGAAAAGTACAATAAGTTTCTTATTTAGCATTTAGATAACTGTCTTTCCTTAGGAGCAATCTTCAAAGTTGAAGCCAGTTTAGACCAAGAGGATTAATTCTTTCTCCCGCATGCTTCATTGAATCTCTCATTACCAAACTTTGTCTGTATTGATGTAAGATTTGATTGAAGATTAGAGCATTTAGCAAATCTTGCTTTTCTGCATGTATCAGGTCCTTTCAAGCACGGATCGCAGTGCCCAGTGGTCAATACCCTTACTTTTATCCAGTGTCTGCTTCATTTAAACTTAATCAACTCCATCAATGAACTGGAACAGGGAAACGTCCCTGTGGTAAGAATGTTGTGCTTTTGTGGGATAATTCTTTGCTCTTTCCTGATCCGTTGGCGATAAACCTAAAATTGTACTATGATGAACTTTTTTTTAATCAATATGATAATAACAGTTGGGCCAGAATGCCCTGGTAGGACTGAGTAGAGTAGGATCTGGCCCCCATTACCAAAACAACTTCTCATCCTGCAATAGTCAGACTTCTTTTGTGTGGCTTTAATACGTTTTCTTCCCTGACATTGAATATTGCTCAAGCTGGAAAATGATGCGTCTTTGTAGAGAAAGCTCGTATGTCACAACCAGAAAGTGAAGCAGACCGATTGGTTGTGTGAATTATCTGACTTGCTGCAGTGAATTATTTGCACTGTTTCCCTACCTAGTCAACAAGTTCCTGAGGTATAGTAGAGATCAATCAAAACTGACAGCCTGTGTGTGAAGGCTTTACTGTGTAAATCTGGCATACTCATCCTGGCCATGCAGGCCCTGGCATCTGTATATCATTTTTATACTGCTACCAGTAGAGCAATTTCAAAAGTATTTGCAAGGAAAATGCGTGTCCCCATCTGTTCCTGGAAGCATAAATGTGCCACCTTCAGAGGGTTTTCACTGGTAATCATATCTTTAATGATCAACAGACTAGTGATATATACCTTTCCATAAAATGGGGTTTTCTTTACTTTATTGTGATTGGCTAGAATAAATAGCTTTTCCATATGTTAGGGAGATAAAATATAAGATTAGCAGAGGTCATTTGTTGGATAGTAAACAAAAGAAACAATTCATTTCAAATAATCGTTGAAAAGAAGCAATGACAAAATTAAGTTGCAATAACAAAGCATCGGAAGCCCCACATCAGGAAACAGACCTTGTTCCTCCTTGGAAAAGGGCTGTTTAAGAGCAGAAATTCAGATTCTTCTAGGAGACTCTGGTGGCTTATTGTTAGAGTCGGGGAGGGAGAAGAGCAGGAGAGGAAAAGAGGGCTAGAATAATACTTATTTGTTTTACTTTTGTTGTAAGGTCCAATTTCCTCTCCCTTATGTTACCTGGTCTTTTGCTGCCCCACTTCAGCACCCTGGGTCAGTTGTTGGGTGGTATGTTCTAAAGCAGGGGAATGATACCCTGCTGGCTTTCTCTTCAGGTCCTACAATGAATGAGAGGTTTTCCCGAGTATTTTAAAATAAAAGCCAATTCTCTGCTGGAGATTTCCCTTCTCCCACAGACAAGGGACACTTCCAAGGCTGGGAAGATTTCCCAGCTTTAGGTGAAATTCCAAAGCCTAGGGAGAGAGGTTTTAGGAAATGAATGCTCTTAGTTGATAGAATTCCACCTGTGTGGGTTATAGTTCCAGAAGCAATCAGGCATGCTAACTTCTATCCCCCTCTTCCCACACATCCTGGCCCTGACTGTCCACACATAATACCAGAAGCCCTTTTATCAGATGCACCCCTTAAAAAATTCTGCGGAGTTTAGTGAAATTTGGAAGCTTTTCCTTCAGGATCCCTGTTCCAGAGGTTTTCAGGAGTAGTGACTGCCTGAGGAGTCTAATTTCATTTAGCTTTCAGAGCCAGGAGAGAACCACTGGTTGTAGAACAACATTCATCAATGTCCAGCCTTCATGCTCTCCAGAAAACAGGCATGAACTTGGTGGACCTATTCCCTATAAGTCAGGAATTGAGGATGGGGATCCCAGAAAATTCTTTATAAACAGAGAACAGGCCTAGTTAATAGATGTGGTCATTTCAGTTTTATTGTTTGCTGATATGTATTTTTATTCTTTCTTCCCTTGGGATAGTGAGGGAAAATCATTATTTTTTTTGGTATATCCCTTCCTGCTCTGTGTTCCAGAATTCTTCTCTATCCCCAAACGTCTGCCTCTTTTACTGCAGCAGGTATAGCAGGAATGTGTGGATGTTAGTTTCAAAGTCAGAAATGTAGTCTGAAGGCAAGGTCCCAAGCAAAGTCTCCATTAGCATCTTAGACCTAATTTGGGTTAATTGTGATGCTTGGGGATTCTAAATCTTCATGGGGTAGGGGAGCTGGAAATTTAAAAATGGGTGAGTCACCATGGAAAAAAATATAATGTGTGAAAAAAATAGGCAAGCCATTATAGAAAGTTTTTTTTTTAATTTCTTCTGAATTTTAGAAACAATCTTATAGGCTGGCTTGCACATTGGTAGGCATAGATTTACAAGTAGATTGCATTTTGACCTAATCCCAGCTTTATTACAGTACTGTAATTAAAACTAGAAAGATAAGTCATACTTTTTTCCACATTGTGTTGTGATGTGTTGTGATCTTCATTGATTTGCATGCAACAAGGAAATTCTAACATATGTTGTGAACAAAACATGATTTACACTCAGTTTTTAAAAGCGAGTTTCCTGGTTTCTGTGTATTTAAAATTGATACCCATTTTTGTTGAATGTTACTTTTTTTCATACAATGAAGTTAATAAAAAGACCCTCATTGACCTGTTTCCAAGAGGTAAGTCTCTAATGTTTGTTCCTTTCTTTGCCTAAAAGGATAAGGCTGTCACTCTACCTTTGGGACCTTTTCACATTTTGTGCCTGGGGGTCCTTTAACTCACAAGCCTCTGCCACAAACGTTGGCTGTCCACAGGAGAATGGAAGTCACCTGCACAGATTACCTTTGTTCCTCATGTTGGCCAAAATTTAGAACTACAGAACTGCAGGCATCTAAGAAGGGACCTAGGCTTCCCACATTTTCCAAACCCTAGATTGGAGGCATTTGTAGTACAGAATCTTTTGCTGATTCAAAACCACAGACCTTGAACACATGTACATCCATCGAATAGATGAAAATCTTGGCAACTATAGGAGAAGGATTGAAAAATTTAAAACCACACACACTGTGTTCAGGGTGAAAATTATCTACACTGACAATGCTATCTCTTCCTCAATCTCACTACCACCAAGCAACCTCAGTCATTCCATGTTTCTTTCACTGAAAATGCACTTAATCTCGGATAACTGAAAGGATGTAATTTCTTAACCAATTTTATGAAAACAAAACCCCTTCTAGCCTTAGAAGACAATAATATTTCAGCTATTTGAAAATAGATAAAGTTTAACAGTGTTAATTTACAATACAGCCTCATGATTGTAATATGTGTAAGTATATAATAGTTTTTAGGTGTCCCTTAGCAAGACAGGGATGAGCCTGCAATATGATGTGTTGGAAACAAACTCAGATTTTTAAATAATCTTAAGGAAAGAGGTCTTCTGATTTAGGAAAGTAAACAATTGATGCATAAGGCAAAATAAACTTCTGAAATTCATATCAATTAAAAACCCTTAATTTAAAATTACCAATAAAAATGCCACGTGGATCTTTAAATTGCTAAGGTGCTCAAAGTTGGAAATTTGGGAGAGATTAAAGTTTATTTTTGTTCTCCCTCCATCCAAACAGCACAGTAGCAATAGTTTTGGTCACTCCTGGCTTTTATTGGAGATTTCCATCTTGGTCCAGAGGAAAATAGCATAGGAGCAACTTGTATAGTTAATAGTTTCAGTTTAAAGGATGTTATTTTTAGGCAGAATTTCTACAATCACCTTTAGTAAACACTATTAAGGGATGTTTTGATTTTAGGTCAGAGCAACTGGGTGAATGAAGCAACATATAAGATCTGGAGGAAAGGGTTTTCTTATGGGGAAAGGGAGAGTAGAAAGGAGGAAAAATTAGCTTTACTATGCGGTCGAAATACCCTCCAGGTGTGTGAGGTGGGGGTTTCTAGTCAGTACCATGCAGGCCCATTTACTAACAATCTTGGAGCCAGTCACCTTGGAATGCAGGATGTGGGTAGTTTGTATCACGGGGTCTCCCCTGTTTCTATTCACCGGCCTTTGCCCAGAGACTTCAGACATCCAGGGGACGCCAGAGGTTTTTGTGAAGTACCTGATCACCAGAGTGGGACGATCCCTTCCCCTCAGGGGTTAGGGTCCTGGCGGAGGCG
>NW_022900945.1:24265026-24275026 GCF_012274545.1 Fukomys damarensis | reverse complement strand
GTGAACAGCCATATATATGGCTCATAGCAGGTAGAGGAAGTTTTTTGGGGGGTAGGGATGAGGAACAGGGAGGGAAATGATTTTAAAATCTATTTGACATGTTTACGTTGACCAATTATTTACAGGAAGTTAATGTCAGTAAACATGTTTGTTGGAATAGAATTGTGGCTGGATTTGCTTCTAGCTGTTTAATTGCTCAGACTGTGAAAAACAGTACATCTTAAAATAGTTTTGAGGGAAAAATTATAAAGGTTGAGATATTTTAGTCTTTTGCACATACCTAACCTTGCAATGAAAAGTGCTTTTCATTTTTATAACCAGGCATTATAGCTTTCAGTGAAGCTACATTGTATAATTTGTTAGTTTTCCCCATCTGGCAACAAATCTATCCTTGAAAAGTAAAAAGTAAAATAAGATATTTTTATCAATATTTTGGATGGACATATATAGATATCATGTCCCATTTCAGAAAGATAGGGAGAGAAAATATAAATGTATTTTTAGTATTAAAATACTTTGCTTTTTTCTTCCACGTACTTTGGTACTCCAGTTCAGTTAGATGAAGACGTTAGAACAGCCACTTTTTTTAAAATCACATACACAAATCATTTCATACTCCTCAATAATTCTAAATTGGTTCTTTTCTCAGAATATAATCAAATTTGATTCTCATCTAACTTTAGAACTTTTTGTCTTAAAAGAGTCAAATTATAACTGATGAACACATTTTGCATTTTTCCATATTGCATCTGGATTCTTCATAATGATGGTTTATTTTTTCTGCACAGAGGAGAGAAAATATATAGGTTCATGAATCAATCTAGGTAATGGGGAAGGCTGAATGTAATAAATAATACAGTAACAACCCTAAACTAATGAGCTGTTGCTAAGGTACATTTCATAGGCTCATCCTCTATATAAAAAGTCACTAATAACCCCTTGGCATAATCAGATGATAAAGCTTTGCCATAAGGCAACACCTGTGCAATTAAAACTGCAGATTCTTTTGCACGTTTCATTAATTTCAGGATTTTGTAAAGGCACAATGACTACACTAATAATCTAGTCTACTTGACTCCGTGTCTACTGGAAACAAAGTGTCTAATTAGATAAAGGTAATTAATTAGAGATAAATGGAGCTAATCAGACTCAGTTAACACTAATTCTCTGAATTAAGACATTTTGGGACACCTACCATCCCGCTGACTTTGATATTTTACATTAATAATAGGTTCTAGAGGAGTCAGAAAATATTGGCATTTGAGAATTGAGCAGTCTTTTGATGGCATATTTAGGCATCTGAAGCTAAAGGAGTTTTCTTTCATATTGTGTTATTTCACCACCTTTCTGTTGGAGCTTAAAGAATTCACTTTGTAGTTATTCCAATCTGTGCTTGTCTCCATATAAATTTTAATAACCTTTGCTATCATTTTTATTATCTGTCTAGCCCACCAATGGAAGAAAATCACAAGTTGCTCTATCTCTTAAATAAAGACAACTTGTTACATTAAGAAATGTCAAGACTCATCAGCCTTTATCCTAAAATTCTGATCCTTTAAAGAGAACAAACATCTAAAATTTTGATCCTTTAATTTTGATTCTTTAAAGAGAACAAACCTCTACTTCACTGTATTGGATTGAACATTCAGTGATGTACGAGGAGGAGCATGGGCTTTGAAGTCAGAAGACCTGAAATCAAATTCTGTTCTTTCTCTTACTGAATGAATGATCTTAAGGAACTAGCCTAACCTCTCTGAATTTACTTGATTGTAGAATGGAAGTAGTACTGACACTAATTTTACAGGGTTAGTAGAGTGATAATGAGTGAGATAACTATATTTAAAGGTTGATTAATATTAGCTGTTGGCCTGGCATCGAACATATAATCTAGCGCTACATTTGACTGACAACAGCATTGTCAAAAATGTACCATTTTCAACTCAATCACATGAAAATCTGTGAGCTACATGTAAGAATGGACAGAAGGAGCTGGGGATGCATCTCCGGTAGAGCACTTGCCAAGCACATGCAAGCTCCTGGATTGGATCCCCAGCACTGCAAAAAATTAAATAATTTGGAGAGCATGAATCTGTCTGCTCCGGTTTTCTACACTGAACAATTATTCCTTTTGGCAAGTTATTCCTACTCTACTAGCATGGATAAATTGTCCTGGAAGTGAACTGTGAATATACCTTAATGTGAAGCAGACATTTGATTCTTCTATCTATGCCCCTTCCTCTTTCTGGTCCTTGTTCCAGTTTATCCATACCACTCCTGGATTGCAATAGCAGTATCTTAAAGAGTATCCTTGCCTTTATTTCTTTCTCCTATAACTGCCATCAAATTAACGTTCTTTATAGAAAAATTTCCTAATTGTCTTATCAAGATTATAAGTAGATTTCTTGTTAAACTACAACCCATCACACATGCAGTCAAAGTAGTCATACCTGGAGCCATGATATTTATTCGGCCTTATCATCTACTTCCTTGTATTTGTTCCATGCTTGCTAGGCTTGCTATGCTTCACCACACTTGATTCTCCTTTTATGTTCTTGTCCAACCTAGTAACCTTTTTTTAAGGCCTATTTTAAATCCTACCCTTTTCCTGATCCCTCTCTTGATCACCCAGGCCCATTAAGAGTATTCTCATCTTCAAATGGGCCACAGCAGATTTCAGTGGCACCACATTTATAGTCTTGGCTCCAGTTGTTTGAGTTGGTGATCCAACTCCTTGTCTTTCCAACACAAGTGAGACCTCTGAGCCCTGGAGCTGTATCTTACTGTCTGTGTGATTTACCTTCCTTACCATCCTCTTTCCCCAAACCTCAGCCTTCACAGAGTATGGCCTTCTAGGGAACACACTAAACTGCATGTTATATAACCTTGTCCTTGTGACTTTTGTAGTAACACTAGGGATTTTTGCTGATGTGGGGCTGGATTGAGCCCTGGGGTAATCCTTCATGTTTGGAGACAACAGCAGGTGTATATATGTTTATTTTTTTCTTATTGGTTCTATTTTCTGTAGTATGCTGGCTAATACAGAAACTTTTGATGGAGCTTTTTGCTGAATGTTTAGTACAGTAAAGTTTCTTAGTGAATGTTCAGAATAAGAAGTTTAACATAGAGAGTCCATGCCAGATAAATTGAAATTCATGTAGATTAGATATCCAGGTTGGCTAATTGTGATCATTACAGTGTCCACAGTTTCATTGCATCTGTGTCCTTGGAGTCTCCCAACACTTGAGTCTGAACTTGGCAATGTGTTTTGTTTTAGCCAATGGCACAAAAACAGACATGTCTTGGGCACAGCCCTGAAAAATGGCTGGGTATATGGGTTTTTCCTCTGGCTGTTCTTGTCACCTTTAGTCACCCTGTGAATGAACCCAAGCTAGCTTGCTATATTATGACATGCCCTTAGTCCTGTATTTCCCTTTCTGAAGCCAGTCATTGGCCAACCCTAGAAGTACAGCCACTTAGCTGATCAGAGCTCCACAGAGAAGCCCCAATGAGTCCCATCTTGGGCTGGGTTGAGCCCTGAGCTGAGCCTTCACATTTGGAGACAAGATTAGGTCAATGAGAGGCCTGCTGTATGTCCCTGAGACATGCAGGGGAAAACATGAACTGCATATAAGATTGAAAATAGTTAAACCTGAATTAAACCTGAAGGCTTTGGGTCATTTAATACACAATTGGTAACTGATATACTGAAGTAGGCTCTTTTACTGTTAAACTAGAAGAAACCCAGAGAACATAAAATATTTGGTCTTTGATCTTGTACACTTAAGTAAATGGGAGAATGATGACATTTTCAAGAGAAATGGAAAACAAGCCCCCACTATATGTAATAGGAAGGTGGACTTAGTTTTCATCTCTTTGGGGTGGTACAGCTCAAAATTTCAGTCAAAAATTCTGAGGGTGTTGGGCTAGAGTTCAAGATTTGTATGTAAGAGACAAATAAAACTGTAGAATGCAGGGGGAGGAAGACAATTGTAGAGTGGGAGCAAGAGCTGTAGGAAAGATCTGATTAGCAGAAATTGCTAGAAAGGGTAAGCATAATTCAAGGATAATTTGTAGCTTATAAAGCCCATTTACATATGTCATTTCAATTCAGTGGGCTAGATAGGGTTAGGCATTATTATGCCATTTTGTAGACAATAAAATGGGCAAAACCATTAAGTGAAATATTACCTCTCTGATGAGATGGAAAACTAAATGTCTGAAAATTTGTGCTATTTTCACTTAGAGAGTGCTAGAAATGTAGTTGAGTCTGGCAAGAGGAAAGTTATCAACAACCTTTTATTGTTTTGTTTTACCTTTTTGGTACCGGGGGTTGAACTTGGATCCTTGTGCTTGCAAGGCAGGTGGCAGAACCCCTGAGCTAAATCCCTGACCCATCAACAACCTTTAAAAAGCACTCTGAGGAGATCAGGAGGTAGGGACTTGTGGCTGGATGGAAGGTGGCATGGAGGTAATACTTAAAAGGATTCAAGAAGTAAGGAGTGGAATGTTCTTGAATGACCTGATAGGGATTTGACAGGTTAGGAAGGGGAGTAAAAGGGACTCTTAGCAAGTTTGTAAGTGAGATGGAAGAACCCCATGGAGAGAAGTAGAATATGAAGATGAGAGATAATTAACAAAGGAGAAAATAAAAAGTAAAATAAATAAAAGAAGTGACAGTGATTTTTTGTTTGTTTTTGACATAGAGTCTCACTATGAAGTTCAGGTTGCTTTGAACTGCTGGTGATTCTCCTGTCTCAGCCTCCTAAGCCCTGGGATTACAGGCATGCACCACCACGGCTGGCTCCAAGAGAATAAAAATATTCCTGTGCCATTGTCTAGAGTAGAGGTGAATACAGGAGTTATACCTGGGAGGGGCCAAGTGACTGTTGGGAAGGAAGAGATAAGGGAAGTGACAGGAGATTTTTGCGGTGAAGAAGTGGAAAGGTGAATCATTTTACACCAGAATCTTCAAATCCTGAGATCAGTTCACTCCAAGAAAAGGAGTGTGCTCTCTCAGAAAACACCTGGCCTCTGTAATGAGACAACTGACAGATTCCTGGTACCACCTTCATGAAGTAGGTTGCCCTCCCTGGGCAGAAATATTTAATTCTGTGACAGGAAAAAAAATGTCTTGGGATGAGGACCCAGCAAGAGTTTCTCTCTCTGTCTCTGACTCTGTCTCTGTCTGTCTCTCTTTCTCTAGAGGAGATCCGGGCACTCAGAGATTGAGGGGCTAGGGAGTGAAAGGCACCACAATCAAACAAGTTGCCCATGGCTCTTTGCCTGGAATCCAGGATTGTCCTGAGAGATGGAATAGGTGACTCCTTATGCGATGAGGGAGCTACTAATACAAAGTACCTCCTCACTCAGTTCCTGGGATCTTAGCATAAGGGCTTCCTTCCAGTGACTCAAGGTTTCTGGTTACTAATTCAAGAGAGCTGCTTCTAATAGGAGTATCCTACTAAATCTTAAATTTTTCCTGAGAGCATTTTTTTTTTTATCATGAAGAGGACAGATAGGGAAAAACTTGGCTCTGGATACAAAACAGTACATAGAATAGAAATCACCCAAGCTAACTACACTCCACATTCTACTGCTCATGAAAGAAATTCTATGGAGTCTCCCAAATCGCTCTCACCTTAATCCTTTCACTGGCATAATCACTCAACTACTCTTTCAAGATGCCTCTTTAAGATGCCTGGTATATCATCAGTGCTCCAAAATGCATGAGTGAATGAATAGCTTCCTAATTAGTCTCTTTCTCCAAGTTGGTTGCCCTGCAATCCATTCATCACCAGACTAGCATCCTAGTGATCTTTCTGGAGCTCAGTTTTGATCTACTTAAAGTTATTTTTGGCACTTTGTTTTACAGGATCAAATCCAAACAATTTAGCCTGGAATGCAAGGCCTTTCATAATCCAAGTCCTTAAGCCTTTCCACAAAACCCAATGTGTGCAACTACACATATACACCTTGCCTCTCTAGACTTCTTCCAGCCAAACTGAAGTCCTTCTATTGGGGCCAGGGATTCAACTCAGTGGCACCACGCCTGCCTTGCAAAGACAAGGTTCTGAGTTTGATTCCTGGTACTGGGGGAAAAAAAACCCAAACTGAAGTACTTCTAGGTCCAAGACACCTGAGATTTTAAACTGTACCTTGTGTAAGTCATTTCTCGTTAGAATACTCCCTACTTCATCCTGTGTCTGTTTGGTTAATATCTATGTGTCCTCTCAAGGTCAGTTTAAATGACTCCTCAGCAAAGCCTTCCAGGAGCTCCTGGATCGAGGTACCAATCTTTTCTATGTGTCTTCTATTTTGTTTACCTCTAACGTGCCCTAAACCCCATGTCCAATGCCCAAGAGAATACAAGCAGGCACCTGGAGTCTTCCCTCTGCAATTTCTTTTTCTTTCATGAGAGTGCTTTGATATTTATTTGCATCTGGCTTTGGAGAGACATTGGAAAGATGCCCAGTGGCTGTGAAGATCCTAGTCATCGCATAATTCCTGCTTATCCTTGCCATGAAGGCTTCTGTTTGCTATTTGACAGAAATGTTTCCAGGTGTGTTTCCTTGTGATGTAACTTCAGCCAATTATTTGGTTCATAGTGAGTTTATAGACAGCTCTGTCCAGAAACATGCCCCCAGAATTGAACCTGAACCTGCATCTTTAAAGACAGCAATGAATTTTCTCTTCTCTAGGATCCCTGAGAAGCCAATAAGATGGCTTACACATTCTAGTGCCTTCTTAGGCAGTGTCCTCTGTCTCTACTTCATTCATGGAGACAGTTAACTTTTCAAATGAAAATTGAGGCAATAAATATCACATGGGTAGATAAATGCTGCCAGCCACTGCTTCAGTTTTAGAAGGTCACAGTCTGAATTTTTTTTCCTTTGGGCAGTTTAATCCTTTTTTATGTCTAAGAATAAAGTAACTAAAGGGAGTAGATTCCTAGCTACATACTCAAGCTATGTGCCAGCAGCCAGAGTCACTGCTTCCTGGATGATCTCTGCAGAACCCAGTTCCTTCATCCTAGTCTAGTGCAAACTTGTGCTTCAGTGAAGAGTAAGTGCCTTTCCTATCGGTGTGGACTGACATGATCAAGGACCAAATTTTAAAGGCCAGATAATGCCTCAGTCTTAAAACCTGCTGATGCAACTGAGTCAAGGCCACAAACATGGGATT
This sequence comes from Fukomys damarensis, assembly GCF_012274545.1. NCBI lineage: Eukaryota > Metazoa > Chordata > Mammalia > Rodentia > Bathyergidae > Fukomys > Fukomys damarensis. The sequence goes on along the minus strand of NW_022900945.1, from coordinate 24,267,844 downwards.
AGGGCTCAAATGACCTTTCGATTTTGGTGTTACATTTTTTTTTTTGTCATGCACAGTCAATTATTATAGAGGATTTGTGACTCACTTATAATCTCTTATTAAGTGATTCTACCTATTGCACTATTAGTTAAACAGGCCACAGACATCTGGCAAAATCAAAGGGCTTCTTTTTAATATTTTTTATGGAAAAATATACTCCCTAGCACACTGAAATAGTTTGCACTAGTATAATATTCTTATATGCTGTTATGAGAGAAATTTAACTGTGTTGCAGTTGCCAAACATTTAATACTTTAAAGAGGAAGTTCTAAAATTTAATAGTTGATTTTATTATTACTCTTTGGATATAATTAACTAGGAATGCACTTTAAACTGCTTTATTCTGGCTATCGAAATGGATTTTTATGGTTTACACTGGGGGAAAAATTCTGTCAGACCATGGACCTCTCCCTTGGTGCACATTATTAGAGTCTCTTTAGAAACAAGCAAGCAATTTTGCTGTCACTGGTCTTGTTCAAATAGAGTATGTTTATCTATGCAATGCTCTTGGGGAAGTGTGTCAAAAAAGGATCACTAGTTAGCAGCCAACATAGCTCCTCAATACATGTCAAAAAAGCTCCTCAAATAGCAAATGAACACATTTCATCTTTTATGTGGCTGATAAAATGTTATATCATTAATTCAAAAGAACATATTTGTTCCATCTAAGTTAACTTTAGAACTTAGCTCTCACTTCAGATACAAATAAGGGCCTTGTGGCTTGAGAAAGGATGCTCTGCAGAAACCAAACAGCCATTTAGGATTTGGAGGAAAGCATGCCTTTAAGTACACCAATTTTTAATGGGCTGTTGGCGTATCCATGATCAATTTGTAGATATTTAAATACCAAGGGGGCTGTGTAGAAAACTGACTTTGTGGATGTTTGGTTTTAACTTATATTGTTTTATTTTAAAATGAATTTTTATGTAATTCATCTATCAGATTGGATCATCCATTTGATTAGTTTATTCAATAAATAAATATTGAACAGCAAATAGCAAATATGTAGCAGGCATTATTTTGAGCTCTTGCAAAAAAGTGTACAAAATCATTGTTTCCTGGCCTCAAGGAATTTATAAGATGGTGAGGGTGATACATAAGAAAATCTAAGCAAAGATAGCGCTGTCTCCATACCTAACCATACTCTGCTAGCTGTGCCCACCATGCTGCTGTTCAGGTGCTGGAAGGTGGACAGCACCTGGAAGGCAGAAAAGGGTTTCATGAATAGATAAGGGAATGAGGGGTGGAACTGACTCTGTGAAAAATGGATCAGCCAAATATGGTGGCAATATCTGTAATCCTGGTACTCAGGAGACTGAAGCAGGAGAATCACTGCCAGTTCAAGGTCAGACAGGGCCACATAGCGAGAGCATCCACACACACACAAAGAAATGGGTACGATGTACAAACCTGATTAAGTTATCACTTGGGACAACAAAGACCTCACCGTAAGAACTGAGAGCACTTTGGAAACAACACAGTTTTCTGGTACCCTGGGAGAGAAGTTAAAAGAAACTAGAGTTGATGGCAGAAAAAAAAAAAAAATCAGCCTGTCTGCCACAGTATTGACAGCATATTGGCTTCACATCAGAAGTGGGGAGGAAAGGCAAACACAATAGTAAGATAATTGAAAGATGAGAAATTAGTGGTGGACTGCATCATGAACACTGTTAACCTTACTCAGGTCTATGCAAAAGTAGAATAAAAATTCAACTATTTGGACAGGAATTAGCTGCAAGAATGAATACATTATGTTTTCTTTTTCCATGACAATGTTCAGTTAACTTTATAACTAATTTTTATATGTAGCTGTTTCAAAATGTTGGTTTTACTAGGATTATCCCTTGGTTAGTAAATAAATGTACTTGTGGTTTAAGAAATATAACAATATTAAAAACTGTTATGAAGAAAAAGATGAACTGTTGAACTCAGAAGTGAAACCTGTTTTCTCAACTATAAAATGTAAATGATGATACCTACTTGAAAGTCTGGTGAATAAATGAAACAAGAGAATAGTTAAATTTCTTAATGCAGTGCTGTTTGGTAAGAAAACAATCATATAATTGAATACATGTAGAAGATCAATGGTCTATTTTTTGGTGATTTTAAAATTGCGTTAGAGTCTTTAGGCTGAAATTCAGTCTGTGTGCGTGTGTGTGTTGAGCGTGCATTTGCACTCGTGCAGTTCTGGGATTAAGCCTCCCAGAATCTTCCAGATTAAAGAGCATGCCACCATATCTGGCTTCTTGTAGTTCCGTTGAATGGCATAGTTGTTTCTAAGCCTTTTGATGGAAACTTTCACAGTGGGAGCTCATCTCTCTCTCCAGGTTTATTGGGGTTTAGATGTTTTTTTTTATAAAACACCTAATTCCTATGGTTCTTTTAAAAATTTATTTTATTAAAGATTTTTCGTGATACTATATTGAGCTGGGAGTCACAAATGTTAAATAAGCACTCTACTACTGAGCTGTATTCTCAGGTTTTTTATTTTTAAATTTTATTTTGAGACTGGGTCTGGCCATGTTGCTCAGATTTACCTCTAACTTGGGATCTTCCTGCCTCAACCTCCAGAGAAGCTGGAATAGAAGCTGGAATCATAAACTTATTGCTGTCTTTAAAGATGCAGTTTCAATTCTGGGGACACTTTTCTGGGCAGCTTTAAAAAATAATTCTGTCTAGGGCTGGGGATTTAGTTCAGTGGTTCCACTGCCTGCCTTGCAAGCACAAGGTACCAAGGAGTTCAATCCCTGGTACCAAAAAAAAAAAAAAAAAAAAGTCT
>NW_022900945.1:24169028-24264659 GCF_012274545.1 Fukomys damarensis | reverse complement strand
AAAAAAAAAAAAAAAAAAGTTCTGTCTATAAATTCACTATGGAACAGATAATAGGTTGAAGTTACGTTCATAGACATGCCCCACCTCACTGAGCTGTCTTTTTCACTCAGTGAGACCTGGGAAGACCTCAGACTTGGAATGTTCTACTTCCTAGATGTGATGGTCAATTTTATGCATCAATTTAATTGGACTGAGAGATGTCCAGGTACCGAGTAAAACACTGTGAGTAAGTCTGTGAAAGTGTTTCTGAAAGAGATAAGCATTTGAATCAATAGACTGAGTAAAGAAGGTCACCCTCACTGCTGTGGGTAGGTATTATCCAATCTGTTGAGGGCCTGAATAATATAAAAAGTGTAGGAAATGTGAATTCAATCTCTCTGAGCTAAAATATCCTCCTGCCCTCAGACACTAGGACTTCTGGTTCTTGAACTACCAGCTGACACCATCAGCTACCCAGGTTCTTGGGCCTTTGGAGTTGGACTTTAGGCTTCAGGCCAAATGACTAAATTACACTGCTGGTTTTCAGCTTTAAGATAACAGATCATGAGGCTTCTTGAGCCAATTCCCACAGAAAATTCTCTCTCTGTCTGACTCTGTCTCTCTCTCTCTCTGGCTTTCTCTCTTTCTGTCTCTCTCAATTTCCTATTGGTTTTATTTCTCTGGAGAACGCTGAATAATACACTACAAGTTTATTAACAATTTGGAATGTGCCCAAATTTTATATAACTCTCAAACGGCCTTGTAAGGTATTAACATTTGCATTTTTTAAAGATGAAGAAACAAGGAGGTAAGTAGCTTGCCCAGAGTTAAAAGGCTAAAAAGTAACAGAATTTGTACTTATCTCAATTATTTTGTAAACCCACTAATTGGGTTCCTCCTGTTTAGACTTGTCCTTGCTAGGTGGTAAAGGAGATAGATGTAGGGGAAGCAGGCAGTTGAATAAGTAATTAGAAATGTGATGCTGCTATGAAGGATAGGAGATTAGGAACTTGTGACAGAGGGACAAAAATTTGGAGGATTCTGTGAGGTACACCATTGAGATCCAAAGGGTGAGATAGGCAAAGGATGTTGGGGGTGGTACAGTGTCATTGGTTGGAGGATAGGACATCTTCGGAAGATGGAATGGCGTGCATAAAAGACCTGAGGCAGAAAAGAGCAAGATGTGTCTTTAGGAAACTTCAAAAAAATCAATCATGTATGGTGTTTAAAGATCAAGGGAGACTGGCATAGTACAAGAATGAAGAGGAAGGGAAGGGGCAAAGTAAGTAGCACCTAGAAGGCTCTGTTGGGTTATGGGCTTAATCCTAATATTAGTAAGAAGACATTAAAGGACTTTAGGCTGGGAAATAATTTAATCACATTTAATTTTTCTAAAAGATCATGCTGACTGTGAAGAATAGAGTGGAAAGAGGGACAGCTAAGGAATCAGGAAGACTAGTTAGAAGGCTATTGTAATAGTCCAATAAGGAAATAATGGTAGTTTGGGTCTGAGTGGTGATGAAAGAAATAGGAGGGAATACATTCCAGAGATATTTAACAGATGGGACTATTGGCTGAATCATTTGGAATGCTTTTGATTAGTTAAGTAATAGAGACTGACTTAAAAAGTAGGAATTTGCCATTTCATGTAACTGAAAATGAGGAGAAAGGGCTGGGTTCAGCCAAAGCTCCATTGAGTCTCTTGAAGATTGGTTTCTTTTCAGCTGCTTTACCTTCTGCAATATGTATATGCTTTATTTTAAAGGACTTGTATCATGCTCCCAAAATGCTTGTCAGCAGTTTCAAGGCTACTAGCTTCTTCCTTGTACCCCTTTATTCATACATTCCCAGCTAAATCTTAAGTCTGACTCTAAAGTCTCATGCCATTTCTGAACTAGTTATCGAGGCAAGGAAGATGGGACTGATTTAGCTTAAGTCATAAATTCTGCTTCCAAAGGTTTGGGTCAACTTTCCTAAAACCATATGGTTCACCAAATGGAAAAGGAGGCTCTTGAAAAAGCAGAAGGGAGGAATGTATGTTTGGAAGGTTCTTTCAATTAATTAAGCATCAGAGTTTAGGCAAAAGAGGCATTCTTGTGCTGGTATCATTTGTCAATGCAGGGGTGCAAGAAAAGTGGGTTTATGCAAGAGGACAGTGGGTTTAATTGTGTTTGTAGGGGCTGAGACACATCCAAGGGGAGACATCAACCAAGCACAGCGTCAGGGCAGCCTGAAGCTCAAAATAGAGGTCCTTCCTGGTTGAAGAGGAACCTCTGTGTTGCTGACTTATCTGATGCCAAAACTTGTGCTAGAAAGCATATTTTGATTTCTCTTAAGGACTGACCAGCTCAAAGACAAAAATGCTTTCATGATGATGGGGATTTGACATTATTATGAAGAAAATCCCAAGGTAATGGTTCTAAATGGATTGAACTCTGTATAATTGCCACAGTAATTCTCAATGTTTAAGGAACACTTAAATACAATGGTTATATATCTTAGTTATATACTTTTTAATATATAAGTATTTCTGCATTTTATAAATGAGAAACTGAGGCATAAAAGTACCATGTCTAAGGTCATAGAACAAGTAAAGAGTAATACTGTGATTTGAACTAAGAAAGTCTGACTAAAGTGTCTATGTTCTTAATCTTTCCACACTATTTTACTTAGGAGACAAATGGCTAAGATGGCCACGGAGCCAGTCAGTTGATTTTAAACACAAAGCCAAATGTTGCTCTTTTAATTAGTTCCTAGCCCCCCACCCCCATGCTGGTCTCTTGATTGGGCACAGTCCTCAGGGTGAGCATTCCCATTTACAGAGATCATCTTGGACTCTCTCATGACAAACAGAAAAAGGAGCCTTCAGAGCTAGACATAGGAAACGGTTGAGCAATCTGGGTGATCCAGGCAATCATCAGTAGGTTTTATAATAGGGGATTCTGGGCCTTTACAACCTTTTCTTGTTCAGCTTTTGCCAAATCTTAATCCTTCCAAAACTATTTCTGAATGCATGACAGAACTGGGAAAGGTGAAAGGGGGGTGTATGGCTCTCTGACTTTTTCCTTAAGCAAAATAGAAATGATAATCTGTCTTGTCATTTTGTATTATCTATGCCTCTTTGTTCCCATTAGCATGGATAATTAAGAGCTGAGGATAAACCTTGTTTTATTAAATTACTTTTTGCTTTTCATTGATGTATAACATCCATAGCTTCCAACCTCAGCAAATAATATGAATAAGCACAGGAGTCAGGATTTGGTGGAGAGGGGGTTAGGAAAAAATTCATACCAAGCAAACTGCTCACATTATATAGGGAGAGCCTTTTTTTTCTGAATTAGACATTGATCATAATGGTCAAAATAATCTTTGGTACTTTGTCTAAGCTGGCTCATTATCATTCAATATGTGCAACAGAATTATTAAATTTAAAATAATATGGTGCACCTGGTTGAGATGACGATGAGAGATTTGGCTTCCTGTCTCTTCGTTAAGGATGAATTCAGCCCAAGGGTGTACTATGAACTTGGCAAATAGCATTATAATAGTGAGAGAATATTGCCTATTGGGTAGTGGGAGTTGATGATTAAATTTAAGTGTGTACTGTCCACATAAAACAAATAATGCTGTTTTTTTCAACTTTTACTGTGAACATTCATCACTGGTGCTGAAGATGCACAGTTGTTAATTATTGTGTTTTTAACTTGTAATATACTGTAAATTTTGTATAATACTACTGTGACCTTATACAGAATAGAAAAGATGACAGGAGGCCTATAATTATTGTATAGGGAAGAAATGCCTATAATTATCTACTATTTTTAGGACCAGCATGCATGGCCTCTTAATTTACATAAGCTTTAGACATTCACACATTTTCTGCCTTTGCTTGTGGATGATAAATTTTGCTCAAATGAAATCAGAAGACATACTGTTAGATGAGGAGTTAGCCAACTGGGAGCTTGATTATAAGGAACAACACAAGCTTTGGTGCCAGCTAAAAAAGGGAGCATTTATTTGGATGGGATTTGTTTAAGGCAAGATTCAAAACATTAAAAAAAAAACATATCACTATATTGGAGCCTGAGAACGTGTGATTATTTTTAGAGAATTGGTTAAATTATCTTGTGGAAAAGCATTAACCTAACAAAGAGAAACCTCTAGGATATTTATCACATGGAGGTGATTATGACAGCATGTTCTTATTAGAGATGAATATTTTGTGCTCATTAAGGTTACCCCCTTGAGTGCTCAAGGATGCCAAGTGCATTGCAGTAAAGGATTATAGTTCCATTGTCTTGTGAGCACTTGCTATTAGTTGGGGGGATTCACCTTAAAATGAAGGGACACCCTAATAGACCCAGTCCTAACAGAACCTGAACCTAACAGCCCTAACAGAACAGAATCACTGGGCAAATGAATGTCAAACACTCTGAGGATATTTTTGCAAGATTTGAGAATGATAGCATGAGAATTATAGCAAGAGTCCTCTAGGCCTCTGGCCTATGAAATAACAGGTGGGAGGGACAGGAATAGACTTGTCCCTGAGGAGCTACAGGTAGGCTCTGCTTATAGAAATTCAATATATAAGATTCTAAACTCAAACTATAGACAAACCCAAATTTATGCTCCCAAATTCATAAAGGAATTTTTCACTATAAAAATAATTTAAAATGACTTCCCCAGAATTAGTAAGTTTTCCTGAAGCATGTAATATATGAGTGGTTTAAGGCTGTTTCTGCTTCTTAGAGAATGTTGATTATGGTTATCCTGAAGGATGAAGCAGGAGGGTTGCAAGTTTGAAGCTAGCCTGAGCAACTTAGCAGCACCATGTCTCAAAATGAGATGTAGAAAGGGCTGGCTTATAGCTCAATGATAGAGTATTTTGTTTTCCTAGCAGATTTGAGGCCCTAGCTTCAATCCATTGTATTGAAAGATAATTTTAAAAGCATATAAAATATTATAAAATATTGTAAGAAACATATAGCTCCCCTCATTTCTTCCCCTTAAAATATTGCAATTTCTAAAGCATAGCAGAAAGGCAAGTTAAAAGTTTTGGTTATTTGATTTTTTTGTTTTTGTTTTTGTTTTTGTCTTGGTACTGGGGATTGAACGCAGGTCCTTGTGTTTGCAAGGCAGGTGGCGGAACCACTGATTGGGGGTTTTAATGGCCATATAATAGATAATTAAATGGCTAGGAGTTGGCCAGATGTTTAGATGTGGATTGTGTCCAAGACTTCAAAGTGTCTACACTCCACCAATTTGGGTCCAAAGAAATTTCACCTATTTGGATTGGATTGTATGTCTCTTGAATCTCTTAATCTACAGGCTCCTCTTTCTGGTCTTTTTTTCTCATGTAATTATTTGGTATAGAAACTCATTCTTTTGTCCTGTAGGATTCCCTACATACTGAGCATTACTAATTGTATCTTTATGGTATCATTTAACATCGTCCTCTGCCCCATGTATTTTTTGTTGGTCAGTAGTTAGGTCCGAAATTTTGTTTAAATTTAGGTTTAGGTTTTTGGCAAGACTGCTTCAGAGGTGCTGGTGTATTTTTATGAGTTATCAGGGCTTAAATCCACTGCTGCATTGAGAATTGCAAAATGATGATAATTCTGTCATCTCATTCTCGTTTTTTTAGCTAGACTCTTTTATTAGTAACTTTACTTAATCAACTATTTGCTCACCAATGGTTTGGCTAGTTTGACCAGAATTCCATTTGCAAACTTCTCCTTTGTGGTCGAATACCTTGGATTTTTGTAGATAAAGAAATCAGGATTTTAAGCTGGAATTTCGATGTCAGTTTACTGATAAGTCCCCTCTACACAGTCATACAAGCATATTATTTTTCCTTGGTAATGATGAATCTCAACCCCCTTCAAACTTTATTTACTATCACCTGTACTTTTGGGATGGCAATGATTACTCTTTATAACTGCGTTATTTCTGCCTTGGATGTAAACAACTTGATGGGGTGCTCTGTGACTGATTATTTTTTAAAAATACTCAGACCTAACTCAGTGCTTGACATATTAAGATGTTAGCAAATCTGTGTTTCCTGGAAAATAACATAATAAAGAAGCCTCTGGGAAAGTGCACACTTTGGGAGCGATCATGGGCACTGTGGTCCAGCACCAAGTACAGTATGGAATTCAGTTGTCTTCAGCTCAATTCAATGTCTTCTACTTTTTGTTTTTGACAAAATTCCCTAAATTTCTGGCCTATAAAATAGGATGTCCTGCTAGCACTCTCACATGGTTATTGTTAGGACCTAGTAGTCCAGTGAGGAGCTGGGCTTAAAGGCAAGGCCTTAGCAGACAGCACCATGACATGTGCCCACTATTTACTGGCTCCAAACCTAAGTCTTATTTTACAGGAAAATAACAATACCTACTTCTTAGGTTATGTCTCTTAGAAATGGTATATGTTAAGTAAATCTTCAGTAAAAGGCCTATTTTATTTTTACCTGAATGTGCTTTGGTATATTAGAAATGCTGTTTAAATTTATTATTGTTGAAGCAATGTTTTCAATGAATTTTTTTTTCTGATACCAGGGATTAAACTTAGGACCTTGTGTGTGCCAGGTAGGCACGGCATCATTGAGCTAAATCCCCGACCTTTTTAATGTTCTTAATCTTTGGAACTGTCTTCTGCTTCAAAGTGCCTTAGAAGTGATTAAAAAGATGCTATTGTAGGTTTAGTGCTCAACAACTGAGGATCATCACTGTCAGGATGCCAGTCTGGTTTGCCTTGCTTCTCCAGGCCTTGGCACTGGCTGAGTTCTGGCTAGAGGAAAGGCCCTGGATGAAAGATGTCTTGGCAGCAGGAACATTAACACCCACTCTGGAGCCAGGAGGTAGGTGTTAATGTTTCTAGTGGGATCTGTAGCAGTAGATATATTAACACCCTCCTAAGATCCAGGAACCAGGCACCCTTTCTTTAAACCTAATTTGGCAGGTGAAAAGGAAAAGGAATATTTTCAGTTGAGCAGCTGAGAAAGTACAGAAAACTCTGTACCTTGAAGACAGAAGCCTGTTATCAAAGGATGAAACTGACATGGAAAAGAGGTCTTCTTTAATTGGATTGTCTGGAGAGTAACTCTGATGGGTCTTTCTCCAATATATCTGACCTAGTATAGACCAGTGGGCAAGTTAAGAAAGCAGTGGCTCTAGGACAGGGTAAAGATTTATGAGATTCAGGTCAGATTTGAAAGTGTTTGACTTTGAAATATGATTCTGTGACCATCATAGTTGCTAGAGTGATTCTGTTCTCAGTAAGACCAGGAATTACTTCCTGGGGGGCAAAATGTAAATGGAAGAACTAATAGGAATCAGTCTCATGAGAGAAATAACAGGGAATAAAGGCCCTCAACCCAGTGGCTCTTGAAGCTGAGCCAAACCAGCTTGGGGTCACATTTGATCATGCTATGGGTAGGATGTCATTGCTACAAAATTTATAATGGCAGTAAAGCCACTCAAAGAATAAAGAAAAAACCCTAGTTAGGTTTTGATAACAATGGTGAATTTTAACTTAGACTGAACTTGCAATGTGCTTATTTTCTCACCAGTTTCAAGGCCCATTTGCACAACAAGCAAAATGACAAGGTAAACAACTTCTGTTTAGGCTTTCTAAGGTATTTTTCTCTGAATGGTGTCTCAAGAACTCTGACACCACCTCATGTAAGAGTGAACGCAAACACTGGGGATTCTTTCAACATCCAAAAAGGGTCAGTTCTTTGAAATGCGTTGACTTCTTAGAACAACTTTCTCATTTAAATTACATGGATATCAGAGGAACCCAGGCCAGGAGGTGAAAGAGCAAACTCATACTCTTTGACTACAAAAGCAAAAGCATATTTTTGATGAGCCTGCTCTGGCTGGCTTTACAGGCTTAGAATGATGTTTTTTCCCCCTTTTGCCTACAAGGAAGGTTGTAAGTAGGCATAAACAAATGTCTTCCTTATTTATCCTCGTCTCACAGTACTAAATCATTATACATGCTATTGTGCAATGCTATTGTGCAATGCTATTGTAAAATTGCTATTTTGTTGGGCTGGCAATTGCTTAAGCTAATGGGCTTTGAGGATATATCTCAGGGTTGTAATTTGGGATTATTTTAGTGCTGGAGAATAATGCCCATCAGACTGAAAGTTGATATAAAAACTGAACTCATGAGATGAGTAAAAACTCCTCCATCACTCTGACCTTTGGCACCTTGTATCCCAGATTCTATTGTGATTGTAAGAATAATCATCTCTCCACTGTGTGTCACAGGGTCTGGATCAATGTCTCTCCTGGAAATCAAGCTAGCAGGGACTCATCTCTCCACGTTTCATTACAGTGTTCATCTTCAATACAGAAGAAACGGTAAGCAACAGCAGACTTTTCAAATGAAAACTCTGGTTTGGATGATTATTAAATACCTTCTTTTGTGTCATACTGAGAAAAATCATTGAACACTCTCCTCATCCCTTACATGAAATTATTAGAAGCTAGCTAGAGATCCAGATAGAGTGGACATCTAGCCATCATACTCAAGCTAATGATCTTCCTGATTTTCCAACTTCCATCAATGACACAACCACCATCCTAATTACTTATGTCTATGGACATCTAATTTCTAAAGATTCATCCTTTTTTGTTCCTCTGAAATATGGCTAGACCTCTTCACATCCACATCAGTATCACTTCAGTGCAGGTCCACAGTGCCAAATCACCATATGCATTTCAACTCATTTTTCTGTCACTGCAGTGCAGCTAACATAGTGCCTTATAGTTACCTATGTGGGCTGGGCACTATGCTAAGTGTTCTATATGTGTGGCTGTTAATTCTGAGTAGTCAACTTTATTGAATTAAGAAATGCCTAGGAGCTTAGAAAAGTACCCTCTTTCATGTGTCTGGGTGGGTGGGACATGGAGATGTGGCCTTGGGGACCATATATGATCCCTACCCTGCTGCTCTCCAGCACTGTTCTCCTCCTCTGCTTTCTGGCCACCATGAACTAAGCAGCTTTGCTCTGCCACAACCTTCTGTTTCTGACTTGGAGCCTACCAGCCATGTACTAATTCTCCAGAAACTGTGAGCTAAATTAAATGTTTCCCCCTTTAAATTGTGGGTGTCAGGCATTGTGTCTCTCTGAAAGAAATGCTAACTAATACACATGGGTCATTTCATTTGATAAAAACAACATGCTAAAAGGTAGATACATTTTAATGACAAATTTTACATACTTTGCTCATAATCACAGCTGAAGGAGCTGGGCCCAGTTGCATTTATGGTCCTAATTTTTCATCCTTTCATGTGTTCTTGCCTTTTGCTTTGTGACTAATTTCCTGAAAACAGGTGGGATCTATTTCCCTGAATTGATTCTGAGCTTAGTCATGGTCACTTGCTTTAGCTGATGAGATTATAGCCGATATATTAAAAACAGAAGCTTAAAGAAATACTTATATATTTCTGTTTGTAATTTTGTCCTCTCCCCTGAGCATAAAGAAAAACATGTCCAGCCCAGCTGTTGGAGGAGGAAAGACCCATTGATTAGATCCAAGTCATCTTAGTTGCCAAGCCTCGATCACCTATGATCAGCTTATAAACAGCCAACATCCAGACTTGTGAGACCAGCCAAGACAGGAGAATTGCCAAGCTGCCTGAGCTCCAAAAGCCATTATACCATGATTTAAAATCATTTTCCTGTTAAAACCCAGGCCACAGACTAGGTAACCAATCTACCTGTATTGACTTGAGCTCTTCACAGAGAGATAGAACCAATAAGATAGATGTAGATATGTGAGGGTGGATTTAAAAGGGGAATTGGTTTATATGATTATGGAGGGTAAGAAGTCCCACATTTAAAAAATAATTTAATCAAATGAAGAAATTACATGAAAAGGAAATACAACTCATCAAAATTTGTGACATGCAATAAAAATACTACTTAAAGGAATATTTATAGCATTGAATGCAGATACTAAAAATGAAGAAAGATCTAGAATCAATAATTTAAGTATTCATTTTGGGAAAATAGAAGAGAAAATGAAACGCAACATAAGAAGTAGAAAAACAACAGTAAAAAACCAGAGCAGAAATCAATAAATTACAGGTTCTTAAAATAGAAAAATTAATGAAATAAAAAGCGGATCCTTTGAAAAGACCAAGACAACTGGTAAGCTTGGTGTCTTTATTTTTTATGGTACTGGGGATTGAACCCACTCCCTTGCACATTATAGGTAAGTTCTCTACCATTGAGCTACATCTCCAGCCATCTTTCTTTATATCTTTTTTTTTAAGAAAGAGACTAGTTATGAATATCAGAAATGAATGAAGAGACATCCAGGAGTGGTGGCACATGCCACCACTGAAGGAGGCTGAAACAGGGGGTTTGCCATGAGTTTGAGGCCAGCCTGAGCTACATAGAAAAAAAAAAAAGAAATAAACAGCAATGAAAGAAAGGACTCACTGCTCACCCCATGAACATTAAGAGGATAATAAAGGAAGACTATGAACGATACTATGCCCACAAATTTGTTAACCTAAATAAAATGGGAAAATTCTTTGAAAAACATAATCTACCACGGCTATCTGTAAGAAGAATCTAAGTAGGCCCATGTCTATTAAAGAAATTTAAGCAATAATTATAAAAACTTTTACAAAGAGAAATCACAATGGCTGGATGGGTTCACTAGTAAATTCTACCAGACTTTTAAGGAATAAATTATAGCAATTCTCTATAATCTCCTTCAGAGGCAGAAGTAAGACTATTTCCTAATTCATTCTATGAGGCCACCATTACCCTCTTAACAAAACTAAACAAAGGCATTGCAAGAAAAGAAAACTACAGACTGATACCTCATGAAAACAGATGCAAAAATCCTCAACAAAATATTAGCAAAAAATCAAGTCCAGTGATGTACAGACAGGACTGGGTCATGCTCAGTGGTAGAGTAATTGACTACTAGTATGAGAGAAGTCCTGTATTTGATCCTAGCAATGCACACATGCACACATACACACACATACACACATTCACAGATGTCCACTTATTCTATCACCTGTCTAATAACCTATCTACTTACCTATATACATAGCTCATAATGGCATGAAATGTACCCCAAGGTTTGCTAGGCTGGTTCAATATATGAAAATCAATTAACATAGCTCTTCAACAAACTAAAGAAGAAAAAAATCACATGATCATCTTTTTTTTTCACATGATCATCTTAATAGATGCCAAAATATTTTTTGACAATATTCAGTACCAATTCATGATAAAACCTACAATAAACTACCATAGAAATACAGGGAAACTTCCTAAAATTAATATGGAATATTTACAAAAATTTTACAGCTAATATTGTTTAAATTGAGTTTATTAGTACATTTAAGGTATACAGTACAGTTACATTCATTATTGGGATCTTGTACCTTCCATGACAGGTCTTGGTTCTCATTTTTTCCCCTTGTCCCTGCCCTCCCTTCACCCCCTTCTCCCCTCCCCATTTACAAACACTTTATTTCCATGTTTTCATTTTTTCATATATTTTTCTTTTCCCTTATTACCTTTCCCCTACCCTTCCCACTTTCCCTACACCTTTACAGCTAATATTATACTTAATGATAAGAAACTAGAAGCTTTCCCTCTAAGGTCAAGAACAAGACAAGGATGTTTTCTTTCATCATTATTTTTCAAAATCCTATGGTAAGCCTTAGCTAGTGTAATATGACAAGGAAATAAAATTAAAGATAACATAGATTTTAAAGGAACAAATAAAACTTTGCAGATAACATGATTGTCTGTCTATGCAGAAAATCTTAGAGAACCAGTGGTTCTGGAAAAGGAAACCTCTTGGAACTAAGCATTATATTGAGGTTTCAAAATACAAGTTTAATACACAAAAGTTCAAACAGGTCATGATGGCACATGCCTGTCTCAAAAAATTTAAAACCCAAAACAAAACAAAACAAAAAACAACTTTTCAAACAAAAAACAACTATTACTTTTCTATATACCAACAATGAAAAAATGACATTTTAAGTTAAAAACAATACAATATACATTAGGAATCCCAAAATGACATATTAAACATATAAATATAACAAAACTGTAACAAAATGTGTAAGCTCTATATGAAGAAAAAACTATAAAACTCTGATGAAAGAAGTCAAAGAAAAACTAAATAAATGGAGAGATAATGCATGCTCATGGATATGAATACCAGTATTGCCAACATGTTATTTCTTTGCATTGTGATCCATAGATTCAATGCTTCCCCAGTCAACATTCTACCAGTTTGTTTAGTGTGGTCATCAGGAAGTTGATTCTACAGTTTATATGGAAAAACTTAGAATGTCCAACACAATATTGAAGAAGAACCAAGTTGGAAGACCAACACATCCTGAATTCAGAACTTGCTATAAAGGTACAGTATGGTATCAGCGAAAGAATAGACAGACAGATCAGTGGAACAGAATGGAGAGTCCAGAAATAGGCCCATAGAAAACATAGTCAGCTTATCTTTGACAACTAGTTTTTGATAAAGAAAATATAAATAGAAGAAAATAAATATTCCTTATAGTAAATGGTGCTGGAAACAACTGGATATCCACATTAAAAAAAAAAAAATATATATATATATATATACACACACAGATCTCACACCCTTCTCAAAAACTAACTCATAGACCTAATTATAAAACCTAAAACTCTAAAAACCCCTAGAGTATCATAAGTTTGTTAAATGTGGCTTTGGCATCCATTTTTAGGCCTGATTTAAATTGTTTGAGATCTTATATAACCTTTGACCTAGTTATCTTTGGCTCAGCAAAGCCTCCTTCCCTTTATTGTGATTCATGATGTAGCCTCCTTATTCCTCACCATACTGACTCAAAACGCAATCCATTTTACTGTTGCTGATCACAGTAAAACCTATGGTCAGCACAAGGATGATGTAAACAAATCTTTAAAGTAGCTAATTCACAACTCCTTCAGGGCAGCCAAAGGAATGATGTTGTGACTTTAATAAAGGCATATTTCTACAGATCCTCTTTCTAGCTCACTCTCCACTTAAAGATTTGAGTCCTTGTCTTCTTCAGACTTCCCAATACTCTGTGGTCAGCATCCTAATCTCTTTGGGACATTTAAGTAATAACTGTCTGCTGTTTCATGCATTTTACTTTCACTTCTCATTGTATCCTGACACACTGGAACCTATCTTTATTCCTGATCAGGCCTCTCCTAGGCAGTAGCTACCTTGGTTTATGACTACTCAGGAGAGAGATCTCAAGATCACATTAGCTGAGATCTGGCGCATTCAGGGTGGTATGACCGTAGTAGACTCAAGATCTGTTAGGAGACTGTGCATGTTAATATATATAACCCCCTAGCCATTTTTGTACCTTACTTCCGGGTTCTTCCCCGATTTTAAGTTTCTCTCTCCCCGAAATTACCTCAGCAGTCTGACGAAACTAGAGCTTCCACAAGGCGCGAAAATTGAAAAGCAACATGGACTGCGATAGGACAATGAAGATTCCTGCTAGGAAGAAGTCCTTGGCCTCCCGCTCTATAAATACCCCAGCACTTCCTCTTCGCTCTCTCGCTGTCTTCCTGCCTCCTGCTCACCTCCCTACAATAAAGATCTCCTGCCAGACCTCTCGGTGCGTGAGTGGCCTAATTGGGATGGGGCACCCGAAGGGGCATGCGACCCCCCTTTCAAGATCATTTTAGAAAAATACCAGGACATAGAAGATAACAGGAAAAAATCTAGATGACCTGGAGTTTGGCAATGACTTTTTAGATACAATACCATAAGCATGATGCATAAAATAAATAATAAGCTGGACTTTATTAAAAATTGTAATTCTAGTTAAAATTATTTAAATTATTAAATTAAAATTTAATGAAATTAAAAAGTTCTGCTCTGTGAAAAATGTCAAGAGAATGAGAAGATAAACTACAGGCTGGGAGAAAAATTTTGCAAGGATTTATCTGATAAAGGGCTATTGTCCAAAATATAAAGAATTCTTAAAACTCAACAATGAAGCTGGGTGTGGTGGCACATGCCTGCAATTCCAACACTCTGAGAGGATGAGGGAGGAGTAGCACAAGCTCACAGCCTGAGCAATTTAGTGAGACCCTGTCGCAAAATAAAACAATTGTTTTAAAAAGTGTGGAGATGTAGCCCAGTGCAGAGGTCCTGGATTTAATCCTGGGTACCACAAAACAGAAACAAACAACAGCCCCCCTCCAAAAAAGCCCCCTCAGCAGTGACAAAACGAATGACTCAGTTTAAAAATGGACAAAATACCTGAATAGATAGCCTTGTTCAGGAAGATAAAGAGATGCCAAAAAAGCATAGGAAAAAAATGCTCCATATCTCACGTCACTGAGGAAATGCAAATCTAAACAAGGAGCTACCACAATACACCTATCAGAATGGCCACAGTTTGAAACACTGACAACACGAAATGCCGACAAGGATATTGAACAACAGAAACTCTCATTTATTGCAGGTAGAGAGATGCAAAATAGGGATACCCATCTGGAAGGTAGTTTGGTTGTTTGTTGGTTGTTTGGTTTGTTTGTTTGTACTACAGAGCTAAATATACCTTTCCAATAATATCTAGCAATTGTGCTCCTTGTATTTACCCAAGAGAGTTGGAAGATTATGTTCACATAAACATTTGCACATGATATTTTTAGTGGCCCAAACTTGGAAACAGCAAATTGTCTCTGAGTAAGAGAATGGTTGAACAAACTGGTACATCCAGACAATAGATTTATTCAAGCCTTAAAAAGAAGTATCAAGCCAGGAAATGAAATGGAGGGAACTTAAATGTGTATAACTGAAAGATGTCATGCTTTGTAATTTCAACTATATGACATTCTGGAAAAGGCAAAACTATGGACATGCTAAAATGATTAGTGGTTGTATTGCCAGGGATTAGGGGAAGGAAGGGATGAATAGAGAAAACAGAGTTTTGAGGTCAGTGAGACCCTTCTGTGTGATACTATAATTGTGGAAACATGTCGTTTTGGTGTTTTGTTTTGTTTTGTTGGTATCAGGGATCAAACTTGGGCCCTTGTGCTTGTGAGGCAGGCACCGGAAACACTTAGCTAATCCCTGAACCTGGTTATAGTTTTGTTAAAACCCATGGAGTGTACAACACCAAGCATAAGCATTAATGTGAACTATGGACTTTGGGTGACAATGTGACAATTGTAATAAATGTGCCACACTGGTGGGAGATAGAGGAGGCTATGTGTGAGGACAAGAGCATATGAGATTTCTACTTTCTGCTCAATTTTGCTATTACCTTAAAACTGCTGTAAAACTTAAAGTCTGTTTAAAAAGGAGGAAATTAAAAAAACCACTAACAACAACAAAAGATAAAATACAAATCTTTAGTTTTGACTCTCGTAACTTTGCTTTCCCAGTATCCATCACAAACTTTTGCTCTGGCTGAAGCAGCCTATTTAAGGTCCCCCAAATAGTGATTCCTTCCTGTGCTTTTCTCTCTCTCAATGTCTACTCCTTTTCTTTCAACCACATCCTATGCATTTTAACAATTTGGTATTGGTTCTATCTCCTCTACCAGAACTTCCTCATTCCCTTTTGAAGCAATGTCTCTGGCCTCTAAACTCCACTATAACTGCCAATCATGTGGCTGTTGACATTGGTACCCTATGATGCTAGGTAGAGTGTATGGTTTTTATGGAGGTTTTATCAGCTCTCTAAGTGGGCAGATTTTTTTCAGGACTAGGATCTTGCCATACAATTTGTGGAATCTCCCTCAGACTTTCTGGTAAGACTTTAATTCAAGGATTAAAGCAAGATATCAAAGTCTACATTAAAATTTTAGAGCAATGTGTGGGCACAAAGCTTCCATACTGGAAAATGCATTTCACAGGTCCTCAGTCAGGGTCATTTAGAGCCAGCTTCTGAATTCCAAGGTGATAAACCCCTGGGAGATATCATTCTTGTCTCAATGGTGACGGCTTTAGGTCTCCAATATTTGTTAGGGGGATCACTTTAGTGTAGAAAATCTTACATAGCTTATAACCAGAGGGGAGACACTTCTCTAGTCTCATGCTGGGGAGAATGAAAATGAACCCATTTCCAAGACTAATGATCCAAGAGACTTTTCCTGGGGCAGCAAGGTATTACTTTTGGCCTGTCTCTTGTTCCCTTAGATCTCTAGTGCAGTGATTCTCAGTGAGGTGGTGGAGTGACAGAAAATATGCAAACCTTCCTTGTTGACTATATTGCCCCAACCCCACCATCTCTCAACTGCATCTGCCCTGACTGAGAGCCACAGTTAAAACTTTAGGGTAAGGGGACATCTGTCCTCACCACTAAGCACATTTTGCTAGGGAAATCAATGCACCTTAATTATATAAATATCTTAGGTAGAAGGTGTTTTGCCCGACTCAAATGATCTGAGCCATGATCTCGATCTGACCATTTTATCTTAATTGTCTTGACCCTAGAGGGTAAAGTGCACCTTGTTTTGTGGGGAAGTGTGTCCACAATATACCATATTTCTTTGTCTGTCCTTGTGAGAATGAATGACTATAACGGATTTTGTTAGCATGTGTGCCATGTATATTTATTGTGCATACAGGTAGATACATGCGTAACATACTAATTGAATTGTTCTAAAAGCACAAATATTTTGCTGGGCTACAGAAACACATATTAAATGTCTGAATCTACAAACTGCTGATAAACAGCACCTTTTCTAACAAAAGAGAGCAGTTCAATAACAGTGTTAGAGAGCTGGCAATATGTTTGTTAAAATCTTTAATTAGGGACAGGCTTTCCCAGAGGCCTCTGAAGGCAAAATGTGTAAATGGAGAAACTGTCCCAGCCTGCATGCTTCATGGTGGCTGCATTCTGAGCACAGATGGGCTGGTGAGGAAACTGTGAATGGACAAATGATAACAGACTACTCTGTAATTCCAACATCAGCTCATTAGCAATCTGTCAGAGATTTTAATACGTGTACTGGTGAAAATGTAGAAAGGATATGCCTGTTACTGCCACTATAAGCAGATTGGCATAATGGACATTAATAAATCGATTATGTCTCAGAAAACACAGGCATTTGGATGCTCTGTGCTCTTGTTGGAAAAAGATGTTTTAGTGAGCTTTTAGGCCATCACAAAAAGCTGAAATAACAGGGGTTTCATGATGGAAATCATTAATAAATGAACAGCCAGGCCAGCAAAGTAGAAAATATAAGGGACATGAAGCCAACAACTTTCCAAACAGTGAATGATGATGTCTCTCAGTTCTGAAAAAGACTCTGTGTCAACAGCTTTAAATTATCTTGCATCATCAACCTGATTTCCAAATGATTAAAAAAACGTACTATTAATGGTTTAAGTAGTTGCCATTGAAGATATATTTATGTAGATTATGTTTTTCAGGCAGAATTTGAAGGATAATCAAGGTTTAGTCTCTGAAGGGAGAAAAAGAATAAACATTTATGGTGTACCTATTGTATGCAGATTATATTTGCAATCTCATTTTCACAACAACCCCATGAGATATTCCCCCTATGTCACAGATATAGAAGTAACAGCCCCAGAGAGATTACATGACTTCATTGAGATAGTTTGGCTGGTAAGTGGAGATGATTCTGTTGGAATTCTGTTCTTAATAGTGACAAACTAATCTTTTTTTTTTATTGCGCTGCCTCTCAAATTGTCTGTCATGCATTCTGAAAAGCAGCCTTTAGGATCCTTATTACTTTACTATAGGGAGGCACAAGGGCCTCAGGAGACTTAGCTAGGTTCAATTTAAATGAAGCCATCCAATTTTAATGGGACAAATGGACCCTGGCTTATTTGAAGTATCAGCTTTTAAATGTCTTCCTTTATCTTTTCTTTAAAAAAAAATTTCTCCACTTCTACATATCTGCTCAGCCAGGCACGGTGGTACACAGCTGTAATCCCAGCACATGGGAGGCTGAGGCAGGAGGATCACTGTGAGTACGAGACAAGCCTAGGCTACATAGTGAGTTCCAGGTCAGTCTTAACTGCATAGTAAGACCCTGTCTCAAAAAACCAAAACCAAAACAAGACAAAACAAACATATCTGCCCATGTGTTAAGTTAAAGTAATGATCTATAAAATCTAGTTTAAAAATTTTTGAAAGAGAAAGAGCACCTGTAGTATGACTCTATTTATATAAATGTCAAAACAAATCAAACCAATAAAATTTAGAAATCAGGATGGCAGTTGCCCTCGGGCAAGACAGTGACTGTAAACAGGTACTGGGTGACTTCTGCGATCAGGATACTGCTCTCTTTCTTGATCTGGATGCAGATTATACCAGTGTGTGAAAATCATCAAATTTTTAAACTTACAATTTTCTGGTTTTGTGTGTGCATGGTGTGTGTGTGTGGGGTGTGCATGCATGTGCTGGGGAGGAATTGGGGGGAGGCAATGCTAGTCAAATGCAAATTTTATTGAAGTGGGATTTGGGGATGATGTTGTCTTATTTGGTGACCCCTTGTTGGCAGCAATCTCCTAAGCAAAATGACAGCTTTCTCCTGTCAGAAACCAGCTTCCAGCCAAGATGTGGAGCTCACTCTCATTCTTACCTTGTGCCTTGACCTCATCCTTCAACTCTTCTATGGCCAGCCTCCAGTGGGAGAGTAACGCGATTTCGTAGGTAGAATATATACCTCCCATGTGCACACGTAGGGCTGATTCTGAGGCCCTTGAACCGGCTTACCCTGTTCATTGTGCCCTGAACATACTTCAAACCATAAAGCATGTACCTACCTTTATGATTCATTCTTGTTAAAAATGATTCATTCTTGTTAAAAAATTAACAAGGTAACTACAAATAAGGTAGATTGTTGAAATTCACCTCACAGCTTTTGTCAAAATGAAAACCTTGCATATAGAATTTTATTTAAGAAAATCATCATACAACTTTGCAAAGTTGAGTATTTCTCAAAGTGTCCTTTGAATTCTACCGGTGTCATTTTTACCTGTAGTTCGTCGTAAAATGAAAGCTCTTGGATCTTATGCCTTCCTTTAGAAACAGAATCTCTCCACGTGTGGCTTATGCGCCCATATTTTTAAAATAACCCAAATGACTCTTTGTCACATTAAAGTTTGAGGATTGTTGATGTACAGGAATGCTATGACAATATTTTAGTATGTGTGTGGGGGGTGTTGAGATAGGATCTTTCTCTGTTGACTTTGAACTCATGGCGATTCTCCTTCCTGTTATGGCAATTTTATTTAAGAGACAAACAAATGATAGCAGAGGAGCCTAATGTTCCTCAGAAAAGGATAATGTAAAATAATGATGATACAATAATATTCTGCACCTTTAAATATGTGATGTGGAACCGTATTTATTAACATGGAAACATTCACAGCGTACTGCTGAATGATGAAAAAGCAAATCATGCTACAGTATGTATTATCTGAAAACATTTTTGTTTCTGAATATGCATGCAGTTCTTGCCTCTGGATAATATCTTTAGTTTTCATTGCCTTCTGTATTATCTATTTTTTTGCAATGAACATATTATTTTTATATTCTAATAATTTAATAAAGCTATTAAAACAAAAAGTTGATATTTGATTTCCTGGACAGGTACTTGCAGTATAACATCCCATTGAATTTGTGGTGGTTATTTTGAAGATAGCAATGATAGCAATTCTTTTAAGAAGAGACATTAGTAAAGGACATCTCCTCGTTGGTCCAGGAGATCAGCCAATATTGCCATCTCCTGAACACGACAATGGCTTCATAGCTGATGTTTTACATTACAGGGATTTTTACTTATTGGCATTAAGGGGGACAAGAACGGTGCAGAGGGCTGGAAAATGCATTCATTTCTGATTTTGGGAGGTGACTCTGGTGCCTAAAAAAGACTGTCCAACTCTTACATTCAGGAGATTTGTGCAGTGGAAAAAATTGTGACGAAAACAAAGGGTAAGGAAATTGCAGTTGTATACTGATTTTTATATTTTCCTTCAACCTCTTGCCCCTGAAAGGCATATCTCCTCCTCTTCCTCTTTTCCTCCTCTTCTCCTTTTTCATCTTTTGCCCTCCTCCACCCTCTCTTCCCCCTCTTTTTTTCTTTTCTTCCCTCTTCTCCATCCTGCTTTTTCTTCTGAAATAAATGGGTTGCAGTGCTATCAGAAGCCTCTTTACAACCATGTCATCTGGGTCAGATCTTTACTTCTGTATCAATTTTTGTGCATTATCTTGACTTCGAGATAACGAGAACTAAAAATTCTGGAATTTTGTCTCTCAGACCACAGTCATTAGACAGCATTTTTCTTGATCTATTTCTGTTTTAAATATTGTCACGATGTATCATAATTGGTTGTGGTAAATGACACTGGAACCACATTGCTACTCACTCTGGAAATGATATGAGCTCAGCATGCTGCTGATCAAATGCATTTCTGTATTAAAACTATTATAGGCAGAATGCCTCGATGGGATTCCTTCCTCCTAATAGTTTTCCAGGGTTTGTGCTGAAAGGGTTCTGTCAATCAAGTCTGAAAATCTGCTTAACACCCTGACTTGGGTTAATAAAATGCAGCTGTCAGGATCTCAGCTCAGAGGCCATCATTCCCTGGTTTCGACATCATCAAGTCCCACTAAAAATACCTCATTATAATTGATGCTCACTGATAATACATATTTTTTAAATGTAAAGAGTGCATCCAGAAAGAACTTTGCCTTACACAAAGCCTGCTAGAAGAGATCTCATATCAAAGGCAGACAGCTAACAGGAACTAGGATAGGCTAAGTTATTTTCACAAGCACCCTGGAGACAGACTTGATGCAGATTTTGTCTTTCTAAGGTGGCTTGGACTCAAGATAATGCACAAAAATTGATACAGAAGTGAATATTTGACCCAGATTACACGGTTGTAAAAGGCTTCTGATAGCATTATCACTAATCAATGGGAAGATGAGAATTCCAAATGAAAAGGCTCATTTTATTAAGGAAAACAAAATGTCAAAAATGCAGAAAACTCGTGACAACTGACATGCCAGCATGAAGGGAAAATAGGCTCTCAAATTACAAAGTTACTGCCTGGCCATATAGTCTCCATGTTACTGTTTCCTAGTTCTTTTAAGGCCAAGACTTCTCACCAATTTATTCCAATATTCTTTGGGTAGAAATACTTCTCCGGTTTCATGGACAGAGGCACCTGTGCACAACAGCCCACATTAAAGGGATATTAGTGAAGTCAAAATGCTTGCAGGAAGTGTGATGACTTTCAAACAAATTCTGCTTTTTAGAAAGTTCTGCTGGCTGCCTCTGAGGAAGGAGAAAAAAGAATAACCAAAACTGTGGTGGTGGTGAAGTATTCTCATCTAGCAAATCTCTGTATGGAAGATCATCAAGGTGTACCACGGTGTAGGAAAGTGTGGAAGAAGCATTATTAATTACCCTCCAGTGTTGTTTATATGAAGGTTTCCATTCAAAGGCAGCTAGGAGACTGCACAGGAAGGGAGGGGAAAACAGTTTTTCAGGGGTGGTTGAGATATTTTTAATAAATTTCACTCCAGGCATAGTCTTCTTAACATAACCAAAATGGCTTTGGTGGTTTTGAGGTCTTATGACATTAATAAGAGGGAACATTTGGCTCCTTTCTCATTTCTTTCAGATTCCTTTTCACACATTATTATCTGCCTAAGTTTTCTTGGTCAACTGCAAAGAATAAGTATCTTCAAATTTGTCATATGACTGCTTTATTGTGTTGGCCTGTATTTCTTCTAGACGCATTTCTCTTTGGTTACATATTCTAGCATTTGTGCCAATATGCAGGTGAGGAGCAGAGCCTTTTACATTCTCTTTAGGATGAATTATAATTGGCATATATCAAGGACTTGTGTGCTACATCCTGTGCCAAGCTCTTTATAAACCTTCTCCACCTGATCCCCCATACAGCACTGTGGAGTTGGGAATGTTTATTTTATTCCCACTTTACGGGGAAATGGAGTAAGAGGAAGTTTGAGTAATTTGCTGAAGATCACCCAATGGATCCTAGCCTGATGCACCTGCTCATAAGCACTGTTCTTTTGTTGCTCTTCTCTATACCTGCTGCTTGATTATGCTTCATACTTGAGTCCATTCTGATATGAGATTTTAGTAGCCTGTAGTTGGTAGTTCCTACACATAGCATTTTTAGGAATGGATGATCTATTCCCATCCTGGAACTAACCCTTTATTACTCTTAAATCCAGACCCACTATGAGATCTGGTTGTCTACCTTGACTCTCATACTTACTGGCTGTGGCCATATAACCTCTTTGAATTTCAATTATCTAGCATTGTATTTGATATAGAAAGAGTTTAAATTAGCTAAAGAGTTATTAGGGACATCTGAGCCCTGCACTGTTCACTGTGTTCCTAGAAAGCTAACTATTCTAAGAATACCATGAGTGCAGTTAGGAGAAAGATACAATGGAGTTGATAAAAAGCGACAGTAGTGGTGCTGCTTCATTCAAGCAGACATCACCAGTTGATCGTGGCACTATTTTGTGATGAGTCTGGATTTGTTGTCAGAATTCTTCTCAAGGGTTCTAAGCAGTGCACTAGGATGACACTCAAGAAGAAACCTTTTTAGCACCGCAGGCATATGTATATAAAATAGCATCCTCACACAGAGAGGAGTAAAATGAGAAGGCAAACTATCTAAAAGAGAAAGAAGTAAAAAAAAATTGTCAAAGAAACTGTCAAACTTCAGTGTTCTTTTCCTCATTTTATTTTTTATGATTTTTAAAATCTTTTTCACATTGATAGAAAGTGGATTTAATGGTAGGAGTTGCATCCTCAGTGAGAAACTGACATTGTGCCTCTGAGCTGTTCCCTTCCTGATATCTAGCCTTGCCTCTTGCCTCTTGCTGTCCTCTTCAACTAGGACTCGATCAAGGCTTCCATTGCTGGCATCTGTCCAGATCTTCAAGGCCCTGGTTTGAAACAGTTTTTCCTGGAGCCTGGACCCTACTCTAGCTTCAATTCAACATGTTTAGCTTTTCTGATGTAGACAGATGGCCCTAACTCTGTCTGCCAACCTCGGCTCTGGGCATCTTTTCTATATCTGTTTCCTCATCTATAATATATGGGTAGTAATATTACCTATTTTACAGGGTTATAAAAAGTCTGAGTTAAGTCATATAAGGTGCTTAGAGCAACTCTTTACACATAGACATTCTCAGTAAGTCTTAGCTGCCACGTCTATGACTGTGTCAGCACTAGGCTACAATATAATGGCGAACAGACAGGGGCAGTCAAGAAAATACAAGAAGGAAGAATGAGGATTGTAGTAAGCCTAATATTGCATAAAAATTACATAGGGTAAAGAAATTTCAGAATTGCTTAAAGAGTTTGTTGAAACAGATCACTAGATTCTATCCTATTAGTTTACTATTGCTGCTGTATCAAATCACCACAACATGAGTCTTTAAAAAATAAATCTATTACCTTACAATTGTGGAAGTCCATTCAGAATCAAGACAAAAATTAAGGTTTCAGCAGAACTGATTTCCTTGCTGAAAATTCTGGGGAATCTATATTTTCACCTCTTTGCCAGCTTCTAAGGCTGCTTATATTCCCTAGCTAGTGGTCCCCTTCCATATCCAAAGGTTACAACAGATGACCAAGTCTTTCTCATGATGATATCTCTCTGGTTTTGACTGTGCTGTCTCCCTCCAATTATGAACTCTTGTGATAACTGGGCCTGTCTGGACCATCCATCCAAAGTAATCCATTTATTTAAAACTAACTGATTAGAGGGCTGGGGATTTAGCTCAGTGGTTCTGCCACATGCCTTGCAAGCACAAGGACCTAAGTTCAATCCTTGGTCCAAAAACAACAAAAAACAACAACAAAAAACAGCTGATTAGCAATCTAAAGTTCATCTACATATTTAATTCCTTGCCACGTTATATAATATATTCCCAGGTTCCAGGGATTTGGACATGGATAACTTGAGAGGTAATATTTCTTTTACTACATCTATTCTCAGAGTTTTTGTTTTAGTAGGTCTGTGGTGAGGCCCAAGGATTGGCATTTTTAACAGTTTCTTAGAAGATAATGATACCACTCACCTAGAAGCACATTTTGAAAACCACAGGTTTGGAGAATCTGATCATTCACATCTTTATTTATTCAGCAAAGCTTTGGGGTCTCTATATATCCAAAACTATACCAAATACCAGAGTGGAAAGTATTTGCCAATAAATAAATAAGTGCCCATAATCTTGCAAAGGGGGAAAGAACTTCAGTTTGGTGTAATATGTAGAGCTGTTTGCTAAGTGGTAAGCATTTCCTAAGGAGAGAACAGCTAAGAAGGGCACAGGCAGCTTTTGTAGAGGAGGTGACATTTGAACAGGTATTAAAGAATGAAGAGAACTCAAAGAAGCTTGAGGATAAGAATATTGCAAATTCTGTGAATTTCATGTGAAAGGGAGTATAATGTGTTTAGGGGATGGTGACTAGTCCCACTTACTCAGAGTGGAATATGAACCACAGTGGGAGAGGAGTTGAGACTATAAAATACCCTATGCCATTAAGGAAAATAGCACACTTGTTTGAGTTGCCTGTCTAGCATTTGCTGTCTTCATTGAGAACAACCTTCCCTATCACTGCCAATGAAGCTGCAAACCACATTCTGTCATGTTTTGTCTATGCAACCTCCTCTCTTCATGGTCACATTTGATCCACAAACTAAGCCAGTTAGATTGTCCTTCCTTATTGTTTTTTCCAAGAGATATGAAAGTTAGATAGCTTAGATTAAGAATGCCCACCGAGGGCCACATGATTTGATAAACACAGAGAGAGAGGCAGAGTGGAGGAGTCTGCAGGAGAATAAGGCAAAGTCACAGAAAAAAAGCAGAGATGAGATGCTGAAGTCAGTAGGAGAGGAACGAGCAAACATGAAACTTTGTCCCTGATACCTCCTCTGCTGCCTGGCTGTATTCTGAGGGGAAGAGGGGAATGGAAAAAGAGGCAGAACGTATCATATACAGGTGCAAATTCCCTATGATGAGTGTTTTTCATCGTGTACACCTAAAATATACCGGTAAATAATTCACTATAAAAATGAGGCAAAAAACAAAACCAAAAGAAATTTTGTATGAGAGCCCTCTGTTCCTTATACTAAATCTTCTTTTTCTTAAATAAGATGGGAGTACATTTCTCTTTTGCACAACTGATCATCACTAATATAAAGCATTTAGATTTTATCTGGGCCGGTGAACCAGGGAAAGTGAATAAAGCAGAGAAGTAACACAGCTGGACTTGTGCTTCGAAAAGATCTCTGGATGCGCAAAGATTGGAGGAGCAAATGAAAGATTCTCATATTGGAGAGCAACAGAGGATGAGAGCCTACACTCAAGTGGTAGCATTGAGGACAGGAGGTAGGTATAGGCCTGAGAAATACTTGGGCGTTACAGTTGGTAGAACTCAATGTCTTGGATTAAAGGAAGTCCATGGTAGATAGAGTGAAGAACAGTCCTCAATTTCTAGCTTGAAGATTGAAAGAGTTGCAAAACTGTTAGTGAAAAAAGTAAAAATAGAATGACGTTTTGGAAAGAAGATGTTAAGCTTAGCTTTAGATATGTATTTGAGGCCGCACAGAATAGCCATTTACACTTTCTATCTAGAGATTAAGAGATGAATTAGAATACACACACGTAGTATCCACCTGGGAGAGGAGTTAAGACTGGATTACATTCCAGAAAGAGTTTAGCACAAGAAGAAAAAAAGGGTGAGACAAGTGAAACATAAGGAACACCAGCGTTGGAGGGCCAGAAGAGAGACACTAGTCAGACAAGGAGTCTGAGAGGACTGCACAGAGGACAGAAGGAAGGAGTGAACCGACGTTAAGGGAAGAGATTCTAAGCTGGAGGGAGTAACTATTCAGGTCAAACTGGGCAGTGAAGATGGAAACTGAAAGTAGTATTTGAGATTGGAACTGATGTTTTTTTTTTTTGTTTTTTTTTTAATTTTATTGAGTTTATTGGTACATTTTAGGGATACAGTACAGTTACATTCATTGTTGGGATCATGTACCTTTACATAGCAAGTCTTGATTCTCATTTTTTCCCCTTACCTCTGCCCTCCCTTCACCCCCTCCTCCCCTCCCCATCTACAAACACTTGATTTTCATCTTTTCATTCTCTCACATTTTTTTCTTTTCCCTTTTTGTTCTTCCCCTATGCATCACACCTTCCCTACACCGTGAGCTCCTTTCTTCAAATTTCTGAATGTCAGTAATCTTATTAGAATCTTATGCATTGTTGCAGAATATTCACACCAGGGAAACTATTTGGTACTTACACATGTGTGACTTATTTATTTCACTTAGGAGTATATCTTCAATATGTATCCATTTTCCTATGAATGAATCTATTCTCTCGCTCTTTATGGCTGAGTAATATTCCATTTTATAGAAAAACCACAACTTCTTTATCCAGTTTCCAACGGATGGGCAAATAGGCTGTTTCCAAGATTTAGCTATTACAAACTGTGCCACTATAAACATGGGTGCACATACTTCTCTGTGATATGATTCTTTTAGTTCTCTTGGAAAGATACCCAGCAGAGGGATGGCTGGGTCAAATGGAACCTCCAGTCCAAGCTCTTTGAGGTATCTCCATATTGATTTCCATAGTGGTTGCACTAGTCTGCACTCCCACCAACAATGGAGGAGGGTTCCTTTCTCCCCACAACCCCGCCAACATTTGTTATTGTGTGATTTCTTGATAGCAGCCATTCTTTGTGGGGTGAGGTGGAATCTCAGTGTTGTTTTCATCTGCATCTCTCGAATGACCAGTGATGTGGAACATTTTTTCATATATTTACTTGCTGCTTTTACTTCTTTGTCTGAGAAATGTCTGTTCATTTTGGATGCCCATTTTTGAATCGGGTCTTTATATTTGGGGGGACTGATTGTTTTGAGTTCTTTATATATCCTTGATAATAGTCCTTTGTCTGAGGTACAGCTGGTAAAAATTTTTTCCCACATTGTAGATTGTCTCTTAGTTCTGCTAATGGTTTCTTTTGAAGTACAGAAGCTTTTTAGTAAGATGAGATCCCAGTTGTTGATTCTTTCTGCTAGTTCCCGTGCTACTGAGGATTTGTTCATAAAGTCTTTTCCTATACCAATGTCTTCCAGAGTTCTGCCTAACCTACCTTCCAGCAAGTTTAATGTTTCTGTTTTAATATTTAGATCTTTAATCCATTTGGATTTTAATTTAGTGCATGGCGAAAGATAAGGGTCTAATTTTAATCTGTGGCAGGTTGACATCCAGTTTTTCCAACACCATTTATTAAAGAGGCTATCTTTCCTCCACTGAGGATGGTCAGCTCCTTTGTCAAAGATGAGGTAGCTGAGTACATCTGCATTTGTTTTTGTGTCTTCCAGTCTGTGGAACTGATGTTTTTAAAGAGTGGAGTTTCATTAAAATGGAGATAGTGGTAGTAAGATGAGGTCTCTTGAGTGAGGAGTGACAAGTTGGCAAGGGAAGAAAGCAAAATAAGACACCTGCCTTCTCTGGAAGTTTGGAGATAAAGCAAAGGAGACAATTATGTAGACACTTAAGGTTGAAGAGAGAGATAGAAGCTGATTGCAAACTCAGTTCTAATTCTTTACCTCACCCAGAATCCACTCTCTGCTGTGTGAATGTCTTTGCAACTCCTTCCATCTAGAAGCAGAATCTATTCAATTGCCTTCTCCCTCTCCTGCTCAAATCCTGCCTGGCTGCCGTGAGAACAAGACAGAAATGACTGCTGGATAATCAGTGCTCAGTGGTTCATGTCACTATAACTAATAACCTGCTAATTTCCAGGCATGTGAGTGAGCCCATCCTTGGCCAGCCTGCCCAGCTGCCCCACCAGCTGCCTGTGTCTGCATAAGAGTAGCCAGCTAGTAGTTTTGCCTCAAGTGAAGTCACTGAAACTGGCCCAGATTGATAGAATTGATCAGAGAACTCCTAACTTACGAGCAATAAAAATGCTGACTGTAGCCACCTTTTGGGGGTGATTTGTACATATCAATAGTTAACTAATTCAAGAGAGCACTGAAAGGTTTACTTTTTGTGGCATTGGCATGGAGGAAATATGAAGGTATCTGCACTTCTGGGGAAAAGACACATTTAAGAAAGAGGGAATAAGTGCTGAGAGAAAGGAATTTGACCGAGTTTCTGGGGGAAGGTTAGCTTAGCAAATGCTGAGGACCTCTTCAGTTTCCAAGACAGAGAAGAAAGTATGGGTGCAACTGGGCTGAAATTCAGGGCATCACTGGAGCCTCAGCCCTAAACTGTGAACTGTGTGGTAGTTTCTCTAGCTGCATCTCTGGACATGCTCACATTTAAAACCTAACCAAAAATTAACACCCCAAACTCATGCATCTCCACATCTGTCAAAGCTAAAAGCGACACCTGAGACACATTTCCTTTTGTTTTCACTGGCGTGTCAAATGCTGCAGTGACAGCAAAGGAATAATCTTCAGTTTGTGTATAATGAGGTCTGAAATTTCCGTCTCCGCACATTGATCATGAATCTTATTTCAGTAGATAAACTGACAGCATAGTCCCAGGTACTTAAATAAAAATTTGGAAACAAAAATCAACGCAACCACCCACATGCTTTTTTTTTTCTTTTTGCTTCTGTCATTTTTATGGTTCAGTTATTTTGACTCTATGTGCTCATTTCCAGTTTTGTTTGAATTCTTCAATAGCCAACTCATTCTTCAATTCTAGAATATACTTCTTAAAACTCTCATCTGAGAAAAACTGATTTGGAAGGCAAAGGAAACCCAATCCTGATTCTGCTGTTTACTAGCAAAATTACCTAGGCTAAGTAATTTAACTTCTGCTCCTTTACCTGAAAATTGTATTTCTTTGAGCTGGGCACCCTGACATACATATGTAATCCCAGCTACTCTGGAAGCTGAGGCAGGAGCATTGGGAGTTCTAGGCCAGCCTGGGCAACTTCGTGAAATGCTGTCTCAAAAAATTTGTTTTAAATTTCTCCAAAGATATTTATTGAGCATTTACCATGTACCAGGCTCTGTTCTAAGTGCTTAAGTTACCCCAGTGGTGGGGGGAGACCCTTGCCCCCCCATAGAAAGCTTACATTCTAGGGGATTCAGCCAAAGGATAATAAAAGCAGTAGGCAGGATCATTATATTAGGATTGAAGGTGCAAAGTGTAAAATTAAAAATAACATGGTGAAGAGGAGAGATTGGAGGCTATGGGAGACCCCGAGGAAGTGAATGAAGGGTGGTGAAGGAGTTACCATAGAGGAGGAAGAATGCTCCAGGCTAAGTTACCATTAGTGTTTCCCCAGCTTTCCAGTCTGTCCAGCCTCCATCTATGCTCATTGGCCTTGGAGAAAATTTATAATTTATACAATCTTTTGTTTTCTTGCAGTTTCAGGGCTCAAACTCAGGACCTTGCACTTGTGAGACAGGCGAGGCACCGGTGAGCTAAATCCCTGGCCCAATAATATACACAATCTTTATTCCAATCTTCCATACCATTTCATACATTTCTTTAAACAACCAGCAAATGACCAACTGTTCCCCAGAGCAAGTCCCATGGGAACAAGGTGCAAAAGCCTCTTGCCTTACCAGATCCTGTATGGAAAGGTCAGGTCTGTTTTGTACTGAATATCACATGAGTATTCCCCATTCCCCTCCTACTCCTCACAGGACAGGGGAGCAGTCAACTGTATTTCTAAAGAGACATGGCTCTTGCTTGGTAACTGCTGCTTCTGAATCTCTCTTCTGTTCCAGCTGCTTTACGTTTTCGTTTTCCCTGATCTTCATCACACTGCTGCCTCTCTCAGAGGTGGGCACTTCTTCTAACTTTATAGATCAGGAAATGGAAGTTCAGAGAGTTTAGGAAATTTCCCTGTAGTCACATAGCTAGTAAGTTTCAAAGCCATGTGATTTGATTCCCTAGTGGATGGTTCTTTCCCTTGACCCATACTACTTCTGATCCTAAGTACCCCTTTAATCTAGCTGGAAAACCAAAAGTGTAAATGAGACAATATAAGAGTTACTTAAAGGCATATAGCATGTTGGTTAAGAGCTTGAACTCTGCAGTCAGACAGCTTGGGGTCAAATTCTAACTCTGCTCTATTGTAGCTATGTGATCATGGGTAAGTTCCTTAACTTTCTGAGTCTCTATGTCATAAAGTTGCTGGTATGAGTCAATGAAACAGTGTGTATAGTTGACTGTGGTGGTGCATGCCTGTAATCCCAGCTACCAGGGAGGCAGAAGCAGGAGGGTCAAAAGTTTGAAGCTAGCCTAGGCAATGTAGTGATAGCTTGTCTTAAATAGGTAAATAAACAAAGGGCTGAGGATGTAGCTCAGTGTGATGGCCCAGGGTTTAATCCCCAGGGCTGAAAAAAATAACCCCAAAAGCTTACCATAGTATGTCTTACAAAATTGCCAACAGTTATTCTCATGCAGAGCTGATGCAGCATTTGAAAAGCACCTACATGTGTACAGATATATTGGGAAGGCTCAGAAGGAAGGAGAGTGCCTCTGAAATGGGAACTGGGGAGCTGGGACAAGAGGAAGACTCACTCCTCACTTTATTTGTGTCTCCAGTGTACATTTAAACATTGGGCCACGTATTATTTATTCAAATAAACAATTATATAATTTTGAAGAAAATCATTATTATCATTTTTAAGGAATTTGGAATAGAGAAACTATTACTGGGGTAGATTGATTTTCAGGAAATTTCTTGCGGTAGATAAACCAAACAAGACCTTGAACTAGGTTTAGAGTTTTACTGAAAGAATAAAGACTGGGAAGCTTTTCAAATGAAAGATTCTTGCAAGGTAGAGCACAGAAAGAGGCCAGCATGAGAAGCCAATGGGTGCAGTCCATCCGTGACAACTGTTTAGTGCCATGGAGATGACTACACAAGGCAATGTCCTAGAGCAAGGGTGCTGGGTAGGTACCTGTGGTGGAAAAGAGAGGGTGCAAGTGAGAGATTGGGGAAAATGCTCCATGTGAAACACAAACACTGAGAAAGAACAGTTCTGGGGGGAAAGATTGCCCTGTTGAAGCTGGTTCCATGAGCCCTGCTCCCAGAATTATTCTGGTTCATCCATCCAAATTGAGCTAGAGGAATCTCTGACATCCTCTTCTCTCTGCCTGCAGGTCATCTGCCTTCAATCCTGAGGTCATCACTCTTCAAGAGAGGATAATCCCAGGGACAGCAGGATCTGCTTCATCACTTGGATTTAGGAGTAAGGAACCCCTCAGGCAGCTAAACACTAACAATGACCCACCATTAAGCACACTGAGAGAAGAGCAGGACAAGGAGTCCGGTGCAAGAAGAATCCAGAAGCACCTGCTGACAATGCCTATGGGGGTCACAGAGCACTGTGAGCTCTGCTCATTGAACTGCAATGAAAACTCTTTCTCCTCCTGAGACCCTTGGGTGTGGGTACAGTAACCGTGCAGATGGCAGTCAATGCATGAACTCAACAGACTGAAAAGAAACTGGACTAAGGAGTCAAGATAGACCTGGGTTTCACTGGGCACTGCGGTGCACACCTGGGGCTGAGGTAGGAGGATCACAAATTTCAGCCTGTGGAACTTAGTGACTTAGTGAGACTCTGTTTCAAAAATCAATCAATCAATTAATAAATTTGTAAAAGGTCTGAGGATGTAACTCAGTGGAGAGGCCCTGAATTCAAATCCCAGTGCTGTGGAGTGTGTGTGTGTGGGGGGGAACCTGGGTTTGAATTTATTCTGCCACTTCTTTACAAAAAGGCTTTCACTATACTTTACAAAAAGGCTCAGTCCCTGAGCCTCCTCTTTCTTATCTGAAAATGAAGCTAATAGCTACAAAGAGAGTTTGAAGAGGAGCAATGCAACAGTGTTCAAACAACACAAGCTAGGTAATTTCATTTATGGAAAATGAGCAAGATGTGGGGCCAAGGAAGGAACCAATGCAACAAAAGCTCTCCTCAAAATTTTCCTTGGTTCTAGGCACTCAACCTCAGAATGCACGCTACACCTGATACCAAGGGAAAGGGGAAGAGAAAGAAGTGGAAAAAGGCAAGAAGCAGATTCTAACATAAGAAAATTCACTCTAAATAATTTTCAGACAGTGTTGCTGTCCTTCCTCAAACACTGGGGCTATAGGCAGAACGCCAAGCAGCCAGCAGCCTGGCAGATATTTTAAACTGATTCTGAGACCAAACGACAGGCCATTTGCACCATATGCCACTGACACATTAATCTAGGCAAGGATGCTAGGCACCTGGGGAGAGCCATGCTGAAATGCCATTTAGGCAGGGTACACCAACTCCAGCGGCAGAAGTTCATCAAAGCAAACAGTGAGGGCAGCCAAGAAGAATGAAGTGGAAAGGGAGAGTGAAGGGGAGGAGCAGCGTCAAAGCTGGAGAGATTTGCTGAGATACTTCATTATGGTTCTAGGAGAGCCACAAATTCAGCAAGACAGCAAAAGTGGGTATGAACAGACTGGACAAATGAGGATGCACTACTTCTGAACCCATTATTCGACATGGCCACCAGCCCCAGGACCCTTCTATCCATTGGCAAATACTGGGCAATGCTCCAGTCCACCAGAATGGCCTTTATCCCTGCAGTTTCATTGTGAAAAGCCCAAGAAAGTGCCTGCCAAGTGACTTTAATAGATGCCCCAGTGTCAGACATCTCAGGATCCAATTTGGTGGGAGCACTCTGGGCCTTTGGTCTCCTTCTCCCCTTTGCCCAGCCCTGTTTCTTGGTTTCTATGTGCATTAATGAGCTTCTCCACCCCAGCATGAGGACAGGCTCACAGCCAGCACAAGAAAAAAGGCTGAGTTCATGTGGGGCAAACAACTCTATTTCATGGGTAGATCACACAGCTGTTTTTTCCCCTTCTTCTGTGAATGCAACTACACTAATGACTTTTTTAAAGTAAGAGTAAGGCTGAACTATGACTTTCTGGGGGGAAAAAACAGACACAGGAAGACTGTAGCAGACATATCAAAGGAGCTCAGAATAACACACACACCCACTCTTGTCATTGGACCAAACAATGGTCCAAGAGTAAAAGAAACACTGTAACTTAGGGGATTTTAATAAACAAATAGGATCACTGTCTTAATTATTTTCTTCCAAGAAAATGGGACTTTAAAAAATCAACTCTTTTTGTTAATGTTGGCTATTTTTCATAGAAGAATTGGAGAGACCATAAAAATTAGATTAGAGCCCCAAGTAATGTGTTTACAGAAGTTTGCTATGGAGAGTAGCTCACAGTAACATGGATTCTGGAGTTGGCTCTTGGTTCAAGTCCAGGGCCGAGTCTCTTACCCTCTAATAACTACTGCCAATTTACTCAACCTTCCTTTCTCCAGTTTCTGTTTCTTCATGTATATATTTGTGCAGAATAAACCCATCTACCCAGGTGGTTGAGAAAATCAAAAGAGAAGATTTATGTGTAGTAAGGAACACGCTTCCTGGCTCATGGTGATGGTTCTTACATAAGGATAAAGGACTGGATCTTGGAGCCCACATAACTCTTAGGTTTTTCACTGGAGAGACATTATTTCAATGAATTCTTAGTAAAGACTAAATAGGTGCTGAAATCAGGAATATATAGGCATTTTTCTGAGCATTCATCACTAGACCACTGGACTGACTGGGTTATGCTGTATGAAAGATTTGTAAGATGTACAAGAGTTTGGGTTTTGCTCAGAAGTAACTTCAAATCAGCTCTCAAGTACAGTTACACCACTTTCTTTTAGTCCAAGACCTAATGTCTAGCAATGGAGCATCTTTGTTTTATGTACCAAACTCTGTACTGCAATGGATTCCTTTCCTCTCTCCCCTCCTTTTCTCTCTTCCTCTTTCCCTTTTCCTTCCTCTTCCTCTTCATCTCCTTCCTCTTCCCCCTTTCTCCTCTCTCTCTCTCTCTCTCTCTCTCTCGTCTCTCTCTTTCACTGAAGATTAAACTCAGGGCTTTCACATTGAAATACACCCCCTTCCTGGCATTTTACTCCTGCTTTTTATTCTTTATTTTGAGACAGGGTTTTACCGAATCAACAAATTACCCAGGCTGGTGTATCAAATTAATTTGTGATCCTCCTGCCTCAGAGTCTCAAAGTGTTGGAATTATAGACATGTGCTTCATGCACCTATCTTTGACTGGCAAAAAATTCTGTATGAGTAAAATATATCATCTGAGAATCTGCAGGTGATTCTCTCTCACAGAATGAGACACAAAGTTCTGACTACTTGGCCTGGGCTGCATTACCATCCCGATCATCTCACTCCTTTTCTTGTGCCCCTCCAGCCACAGGAGCTTCCTCACACTCACCAAGCATGCTCCTGCTTCAGAATCTTTGGCCTTGCCTTTTCTCTTTGGAATGCTCTTGTTTCACATATCCATGTGGTTTTCTCCTTTACTTTTTTTTAGGCTTCTGCTATAGTATCACAAAGCCAGAGAAAGCTTCCTGAAAGTTCTTTTTAAATAGTCACCCAATGTTGCCATCTCCTCACTTGCTTTATTTTTCTTTTTTTTTCAGCTTTATTTATTTTTCTTTTTAGAGCCTACAAGTCTTAATATAAGAAGTTTAATATAATGAGGTCCAGCT
The DNA here is from genome assembly GCF_012274545.1 of Fukomys damarensis. Lineage (NCBI taxonomy): Eukaryota > Metazoa > Chordata > Mammalia > Rodentia > Bathyergidae > Fukomys > Fukomys damarensis. The sequence goes on along the minus strand of NW_022900945.1, from coordinate 24,230,047 downwards.
CCCACTGCTGCAGCTGGTCCCAATTCCATACTGGTATTTGTCATCTTCATCTTCCACCATCATTCTAGGTTTCCCCCATCCTTTGCCAATACCTCAGATGATCTAGGTTGCTTTGAAGGACTCAGACCTTCATCCCCAAGGGGTCTGCATTGCTTTAACCACTCTGGGCTGAGGCTGGTTCAGCTGCCATTTATAGTTATGATTGGACATTGAAATTGTCACCAAGAGATACCCCATTGATTCCTTTTGGGCTTACCACTTCTATTTTGCAGGAACAACCTCAGTTCCTCATACTAATCAGGGTCAATTGCTTTAATAAGAATTTTATAAGTACACCATTGAGAATAATGTGAAAAGGGCTAATCTGTTTCTACATTGATTCCTAGACCCACATATAGCAATTAGAGAATCAGTACTGGTGATTCTGTGCATATACGTCATGGGAAAGGAGGCAGTTCAACCCCATAGTGTTATGCCCAAGCTAGCATTCCAGGTAGGCCATTCCATCATTGTATTATGTGGGCTGCCTCTGAGTGATGAAATACATTTTAAGACCAATCAATCCCATAGTCATGTACACATTGTCACACCCCCTTGCCATCAAATGGAGGCAAAGTTAATTAATTGGAGGCAAAGTTGTGTGGGATCCTATATCAGGAAAGAAGATATTCTATAAATCCTCAGATAGCAATGCTGGCAACAGCACTGGGGTCAGAGAAGGCAAAACCATATCCAAAAGAGGTGTCAGTTCTAGGAATGGAATTAGGTTTGATTTAACCAATTTGCTACCAACTGTCTGAGTACTTTCCTTAAGGGCAGTACCTTACCTATGCTAGTCTCTACTGCTGGCCAGAAGGCTATTAAGATGGTGAGAGCCATTTGAGCCTTGGTGAGGGGGAATTGATAATGCTGTGTCCATGCCTAGTCTTTACCACTGTCACCATGGCCAGGCCATCATGAGCTAATGACATAATCACTTGAATACTACGGAGGGAGGCTCACTGACACTCAGAAAAAAGTCACCTTGTCCATTTGGTTGTTGATGCCCTATCTATTCTTACAGTGCTTATGGGCATAATACAAGAGTAGCAAAATCCTCATCCTTTAGGACTATTCTAGTTCATATACCTCATCATTGTAAGCCACTTAGGTTATTATTATTATTATTATTATTATTATTATTATTATTAATTTTTTGCTCTTTTAAGTGCTGGGGTCAAACCCAGGGCCTCAATATACTAGGCAAGTACTCTACTATTGAGCTACATCCCCAGCTCCCTGTGGGCCATTCAGAAAGGTACAAGATCCCAGTAAGGAATGTAACTGTACTGTCTACCTAGAATGTACCAATAAATTAAATTAAAAAAAAAAAGAATATGCTGTAGGAGCCAGGTGTGGTGGCGCACGCCTTTAATCCCAGCACTCAGGAGGCTGACACAGGAGGATTGCTGTGAGTTTGAGACCAGCCTGGGCTACATAGTGAGTTCCAGGTCAGTCTCAACTACATAGTGAGACCCTGTCTCAAAAAAACCAACCAACCAAACAAACAAACAAGAAAAACAGAATATGCTGTAGAATTTTCTACCCAAGGGACAGATGATGCAACTCTACCACCACTTTCTGTCCTTAGTAGTCAAAGTTTTCCTTCAAAGAGTGTAATTTCCTTGAATATCTAGATTTATGTATGTGTTAATGCTAAGCAGATTCCTGTAGACACCTATTCTAGTTATCAAAGAAAGTCAAGCTGGAGAGCATAACAGTTTTATGATCTGGCTAAGACAAGATCCTTATCTGGTTATACCTGGGCCTACCTGGTTGCTGCTGCAAAAGTTGGAATAAGTGGTGGGTGAGATGCAATGAAGCCTAAGAGGTGTCTATCATATCTTCAAAACCCAGGAAAGAGGCATGTGCTATGGCACATGCCTATAATCTCAGCTACCAGGGAAGCTGGGCTAAAAGAATCCCAAGTCTGAGGCTGGCCTGGAAAACTTAGCAAGACCCTGTCTCCAGAAAATGGCTGAGGATGTAATTCAGTGATAGAGGCAGAGGTGTAATTAAGGAACTTGTCCCCAGTTTAAAAAAAAAAAAACATCCACCTGGGGGGAAGGCATGATTATAAGAAAGTGCTAAATTATGTATTTCAGATAATTTGATCATAGTATATTTCTAAATATACGTGTTTAATTGTATGGGGCTGCCAAAAATGACAAGAAAAAGTTGTTAGCAAAAGAAGAGATCAGTCAGCCTAGAGTCAGAAAGCAGCAGCCAGCACCTTGCAGCATAGATGATAAAGCTGAGGATCTGAGCTCCTCCAGCTTAGGAAGCTGAATTGCAATGTCCTGGTGAAGAACTGGAGGTTAAGGAGAGGAAAGGGATTGCTCAGTCTGTGAAGAATGTGGGGATTCTCTTCGCTTAGATAGATTTTCTTCCTTCTGCCTCCTTTAAGATAGACTGCCTCATTTACACTTCTGGTTTGTCACACAAGAGAAACATATGTGTCTGATTTATTTCACTTAAAAGTATGATCTCAAGGTGCATCTATGCACCTACAAATACCTCAAATTTATCCTTTTCTGTGGTGGAGTAGCACTCCATTGTAGATGAAAGCCACATTTTAAAAATCCATTTATCCATTGATGGGCATCTGGGCTATTTCTAAGATTTGGCTGTTACAAATTGTGCTATTATAAACATGGGTGTGTATATATCACTGTGGTATAATGCGTTTAGCTCTTTCATGAAGGTACCAAGAAGGTGAATAGCTGGGTCAAATGGAGCCTCAGGGGAGCAAGAAGAGGAGGGGGAAAGGAAGGAAGAGAAAAGACAAAAAAGAGAATGGAAGGAAAAAAATGGAAACAAAACTTTTGTAAATGAAGAGGGGGAGGGTTTGAAGGGTGGAGAGGGGAGTGGGGAAAAAGAATTAAGATATATTATGTACAGGTACAAACTTCCTATGATGAATGTGATCAATATGTGTGACAAATATGTATTAATAAAAAACAAAGTTTAAAAAAAGACAGACTGCCCTTTCTGATGTGACACAGAGTGGTACACTTCAGAGTGAGATGGACCCTCTCTGAATTGTGGGTCTACTGTTTGACAAATTTCATTAACACCCTCTCTCTAGTTTTCTCAAGTGCCAACTGAAGCTTATGGCAATATCTGCATCATAGATGTATAATGAAGATTAAGTTAATTGATTTATAAAAACACTTAAGTTAGTGCCTGGCACATAATTAGTGCTAATAAATACTAGCTATTAGTATTAAGGGAACTAATCAGTGGCTTTGAAAAACTAATGGAAAAGTTAACTAGGACAAAATAATAAGAATAGGAAACATTCGGCAGTGAAGATAAGAGATAAATTATACTACATACAACACAAAGTAAGCAACTCTAAGAAAAGTTCTGCAAAAAAGTATTCAGTCATATCTTCTGCAGAAAGTGCTCTGAGATGTCTTGGGGCATCATAGAGGTACTCAGTAGAAATGCTTTTTTGGAGCAAAGAAAACTAGTCAAATAATAATGACCATGTTGACATTATAAAAAAAACGCAGTGGGAAAAAAAAACTGTTGGTAGGCTCATCTTCTTTTGGAATCTATAGCGCATATGGGTAGCTTGGGCCTTTTCTCATTTCTCCAGTGTATGGCTGGATTAGCCAGGCAAATGCAATCTGCCTCCACATCAGAGGGAGAATATTTCCATGCAGAAAGGGCTACAGCTGTCACTGACACCCCCCCATACCCCTTGCATCCTGAGAATACAATGGTTTGCTGTAGCAAAGCTTTTTTTTCTCTTTTGTAGTATTGAGGATTGAACTCGGAATGCTGAGCTACATCATAACCTTTAAATTTTTTTTTTCTTTTGCAATAGGGCCTCACTACATTGCTGGCCTCAAAAGACTGGCTTCAAAACTTAGGACCCTTCTGTCTCATCCTCCTGAGTATCACCACCCCCTTTGGAGAAAATACTTCTCCAGAAAAGCTACCTAGCAGTAGGCTTCCTTTGCTTCATACTTTGTGAGCCAATGTTTCCAGGCAATGAATGTGATTGAGACAATATAACGCACTTGGGTGTTGGTTTGACAAGTTATCCAAAATATCATGAGGAGTTTCTTTTTTGGCCTTTTGCCTCCAAGGTGTGCTCTTTCCAGTGCTAAATTTCTTTGTGAATCTGCCTTGGCAATTAGCATAAGGACATAAATGACCTTTGGCAATCATTAGCTCCTTAATCATCATCTGCCTTCCTTTTATTCTGCAACAGATCCTGACCCACTTCATTTTCGTGTTATAAAACCCTCTATTATTTTCTAAGTTCAAAGGGCCTTATTTAAATTTTTTCTTTTATTATGAAAGTAATACTTGCTTATTAGGAAAAATCAGATAGTTGAGCATGGTACAAAGTGAAAAGTAAAATTATCCTCCCCATTCTTCAACAACCATTCCATCCCCTTCACTGGAGGCTCACCACTGACAACAGAAACTATATTTTCTAGAAGCTCCCATTTGTCAAAGGGGATTGCACCAATTTGACCCAAGTAACAAATATGTGCTTTTGTACAATGTACTTTTTTGCATTTTATTTTTTACAATATTGAAATACTTTTTCATATGTCCATATAGATTTACCTTGTTCTTTTTAATGAGTGCATAGTATTGTAATTCTGATATTATGTGGTTTTAGTAGAAATTATCCAACCAATCCCCACTTCCAATTTTTCTCTATTAAAAAGATGATTTTATTGTATCTGATGTTCTGTACAGTTAACGTTTTTATATAGTGCTAAAATTTGAACCACTTTATACTACCATTAGCAGTATATAAGAGTATCTATTATTTCACTCTCTCCCAAGGGCCTAGGTCTCCTGAGGAAGTGACCAAGACTTTAAAATCAAGCACACACATTTCTGAATCATAGTTCAGCCATTTATTAACTATGTGATCCCTTTTAAGTTACTAAGCCCATTGGGGTCTCTATTTTCACACCTGTAAGATGAAAAAAGAATTCCAAAGTGTGCGCAGATCACAGAAAGCAGTGGTGTGGACCAGAGTGGCATGGCTGCAGGCAGATCTAGCCAGAGACCTGCCCTGGACACAAGCAGCTTGGACACATAGGCCCAACACAAAGGGCTGCCAGAAAAAGAGCTGTGCAGGTAAACAAGCATCAGCCAGAGGCCCTCCCCATACCATCTGTAAGTGCCCACAGATCCCCATGAGGAGCAGTGTGGACCAGAGCAACCCACCTTCAGAAAGATCTGGCCAGGGTCCTGCTCTGACCTGCACTGCTTGGACACATAGGCCCAAGCAAAGGACCAGTCTGGAAAAGAGTTGCACAAGCTTACAAACAGCAGGCAGAGGCTTGCCCTAATACCATCAGGTAGTGTGTGGAGACCTTCACCAGAAGCCTGCTCAGACTAGAGCCTGGGGTTAACAGCCTCCAACTAAAGGCCCTTCCGGATAACATACATAGGGGGGCAGCTCCTAACCAGATGCATGTCTAGATACCACCCCAAGTGTGTACAGGCCCAAGCCAGAAGCCCACCCACACAACAGGTCAGCTCAGGGATCCAGAAGGCAACCACCATTCTGAACCCAGGAAATGGTACACTGGTGAGCAGCACAGAAAAGACCTCTAGGTGGCTTGCTGAATTGAAGACCACTGGGTGAGCAAAAACTTGACTCAACAAAGGCATAGCAGGCTGCATCTGTTGAAATGAGAAGACATGGAAATAAGTCTCAAAACCAGACTTCCAGATCACCTAAGGCAATCCCAAAGGAAAATGAGAAGAAACAATCTGATACTCAACCACCTGGACGCCCTGAACTGGCAACAAAAGAGGATCTAGAAAACATGAAATCAGAAATAATTTATCAGATAACAAAAGAGATTGTGTCCATAGTGCAAGAAATGATTAATAACTCTAGAGCAGAGCAGACACAGATTTAAAAAAAAATAGAGGAGCTCAATAACATGATGGAATCCCAACATAGGAAACAGATGGAATCCATAAAACAGATGCAAACATATTTCCAGGGAATTAAAAACTCCGTTGAAAGTTTATGCAGCAGAATGAACCAATGTGAGGACAGAATTTCAGATATAGAAGACAGGATTGCAATTAGTGACCAAGAAAAGAAAAATTTCTTAAAAAATAGTAAGGGACCATGAGAAAGCAATCCAGCAGCTGTTAGATGATGCAAAAAAGAGTAATATAGGACTGATAAAAGTCAATGAAGGAACAGGAGAAAGTGCATAAAACATAAAAAAACTTTTCACAGAAGTAATGCCTGAAAACTTCCCAAGTAGGGAAAAAGAATTTGACATACAGATAAGTGAGGCATATAAGACTCCAACTAGCCATGACAATAAATAAATAAATAAATACACACACACACACACACACACACACACACACAAAAGCATAGAATAATTAAGATTCTAGAAACCCAACAGAAGGACAAAATTCTATAAGTAGTTAGAGAAAAGAAACAAACCACATGCAAAGGAAAAGCCATCAGAATCACAGCAGGCTTCTCAACACAGGCCCTCAAGGCAAGAAGAGCTTGGAGTGGCATACTTCAAGCCCTAAAGGAAAACAACCTCCAACTCAAATTGATATACTCTGCAAAAATCTTTCAAAATTGATAGAGAAATAAGATACTTTCATGACAAGGAGCTTCATGAATACCAAACCATCACTCCAAAAAATTTTAAACAATATCCTAGGAAAAGACAATGAGGCTCACAACCCCAGGAAGCCCAGCAGAATGAATCCATCAGACACGATAAGAAATTAAACGCAAAGGGGGCGAATCCAAAAAAAAGAAAAAGTCATGACAAGGATAAGTCAATACATATCAGTTATAACCATCAATTTTAATGGTCTCAATTCAACAATTAAAAGAAATATAATGGGAACAGGGATGTAGCTCAGTGGCACTGTACTTGCCTCACAAGTGCAAGGGCCTGAGTTTAGTCCCAGTAGCAAAAGAAAGAAAGAAATGAAGAAGGGGAGGAAGGAAAAAGAGAGACTGGCAGAATGGGTCAAGAAGCAAGATCCAACAATATGCTGCATACAAGAAAAACTCATAGACTGAAAGTGAAAGTATGGAAAACAATACTCCATGCAATAGGAACCCCCCAAAAGCAGGAGTAGCTATCTTCTTTGCAGATCAAATGGATTTCAAACCAACACTAATTCAGAGAGACAAAAAGGACACTACGTCCTTATAAAGGGGACAATCCAAGAGGAAGAGATGACAATCATAAATATATATGCACCAAATACTAGTGTACCCAATGATATAAAACAAATACTAACATACATGAAAAATCAAATAAACACTAATACGATAGAAGTGGGTGAACTCAATATCCCACTGCCACAAATAGATAGATCAACTAGACAAAACACAAACAATGAAATACTAGAACTCAATCAAACTCTTGAACAAATAGACTTAACAGATGTTTACAGAGTGTTCCACCCCACAAAATCAGAATGCACATTCTTTTCAGCTGCACTTGGGTCATTCTCCAAAATAGAACACATGCTAGCTCATACAAAATGTTTAATTAAGCGTAAAGTAACTGAAGTTATTCCCTATATAATATCAGACCATAATGCGATGAAATTGGAGATCAATAGAAAAAGAAACTGCCAGAATTTAATAAACACATGGAAATTGAACAATACACATCTCAATGACCAATGGGACACAGAGGAAATTAAAGAAGTCAGACAGTTTCTATAATTAAATGACAATGCCAGTACCACCTATCAGAATCTGTGGGACACAATGAAAGCAGTTTTATGAGAAAAATTCATAACAGTGAATACTCATATTGGAAAAACAGAGCAAGGTAAAATAAACAACCTGATGCTGAACCTGAAGCTTCTAAAAAAAGAAGAGCATAACAAACCCAAAGCTCATACAAGGGAGGAAATTATAAAGATCAGAGCAGAAATCAATGCAATGGAGACTAAGAGAACAATACAAAAAAAAAAAATCAATGAAGCAAAGGTTGCTTCTACAAAAGAATAAACAAAATTGACAAACCCTTAGCCAACCTCATTAGAAAAAAAAAAAAAAAGGAAAGAAAAGGCCTATATCCATGCAATCAGGAATGAAAAGGTGAAATTACAATGGACCCAGCAGAAATCCAGAGGATCATCAATACCTACATTGAGAACCTATATGCCAATAATATGGAAAGCACAGAAGAAATGGACAAAATTCTACATACATATGAATTATCAAAGTTGAATGAAGAAGACCTAGAAATTCTAAGCAACTCAATATCAATCAACAAAATTGAAAATATAATTAAAAACTTATCAACTAAGAAAAGCCTGGGCCCTGATGGCTTCACTGATGAATCGTACAAGACAAGACATTTAGAAAACTACTGCCACTACTGCTTAAACTCTTCAATGATATTGAAAGGGAAGCAATACTATCAAATTCATTCCTGGAAGCAAGCATCACTTTGATCCCCAGAGCAGAGAAAGACCCAACTGAAAAAGAGACCTATAGGTTACTCTCACATAGATGCAAAATTCCTGAAGAAGATACTGGCAAAAAGAATGCAGAAGATCATCAAGAAGATCATACACCCAGACCAAGTGGGATTCATCCCAGGGATGCACGGATGGTTCAACATACACAAATCAATAAATGTAATACAATATATTAATAGAGCCAAGGACAAAAACTATATGATTACCTCAATAGATGGAGAAAAAGCATTTGACGAAATCCAACACACATTCATGATAAAAAACCTTACAGAAAATTGGAATGGTCTCTATCTCAATCTGATAAAAGTCATCTATGAAAAACCAACAGCCAATATCATACTAAATGGTCAAAAACTGAAATCCTTCACACTAAAATCAGGAGCAAGACAAGGATGTTCATTATCACTGCTCCCATTCAATATAGTTTTGGAAACATTAGTCACAGCAATTAGACAAGAAAAAGAAATAAAAGGAAAAAAGATAGGTATCAAAGAAGTTTAAATTGTCATTATTTGCAGGGGACATGATAGTCTATGTAGAAGACCCCAAGAATGCCCTCAAAAGTCTAGACTTAATAACCAAATTCAGTAGAGTATCTGGATACAAGGTCAACACACAAAAATTAATAGCTTTCCTGTGCGTGAAAAAAACAGACTCACTGAAAAAGGAATTGGAGAAACAACTCCCTTCACAAAAAAATCCCCCAAAATGAAATACCTAGGAATCAATTTAGCAAAAGAATTCAAAGACCTCTACTCAGAAAACTATAGCACTCTGAAAAAGAGCTGGAAGATGATATCAGAAAATGGAAAGACATCCCTTGCTCCTGGGTAGGAAGAACCAACATAGTGAAAATGGCCATACTTACAAAACTACTATATAGATTCAATGCAATTCCAATTGAAATTCCAGCAGCATTCTTTTCAGACCTTGAGAAAACAATTAAAAAATCATTAAGTACAAGGAGAGACCTAGAATAGCAAATGCAATTCTAGGCAACAAAGGCAAGGTAGCGGGTATCACAATCCCCAACTTGAAGCTATTCTACAAAGTTACTGTGATAAAACAGCATGGCACTGGCAAACAAACAGACCTGAGGATCAGTGGAACTGATTAGAAGATGCAGAAACAACTCCAGACACAGTCAGCCACCTCATCTTTGACAAAGGAGCCCGATACCCTCATTGGAGGAAACATAGCATCTTTAATAAATGGTGCTGGAAAAACTGGGTATCTATTTGCCAAAGATTAAAACTACACCTATATCTCTCACCATGCATTAAACTAAAATAAAAATGGATTAAAGTTCTAAATATTAAAACAGAAACAACTGGCCGGGAGAGAGGTTAAGCAGAATTCTTGAAGACATTAGTGTAGGAAAAGATTTTATGAACAAAACTTTAGTTGCCCATGAACTAACACAGTCAACAAGTGGGATGTCTCGTTATTAAAAAAGCTTCTGCATAGCAAGAGAAACCACCAGAGTGTGAAGAGACAACCCACAATGTGGGAAAAATTTTCACCAGCAGTTCCTCAGACAAAAGTCTACTATCTAGAATATATAAAGAATTAAAAAAAAATCAGACCTCCCAAATTTTAAGACCCAATCCAAAAATGGGCATCTGAAATGAACAGACATTTCTCAAATAAAGTAGAAATAAACCTATGAAAAAATGTTCCACATCATTGCTCATTCGAGAGATGCAAATGAGCATCTCAGTCCAGAAAGAATGGCTGCTATCATGAAATCAACCAATGACAAATGCTGGTGGGGCTGTGGGGAAAGAGGAACCCTGCTCCACTGCTGGTGGGAGTGCAGACTGGTGCAACCACTGTGGAAATCAGTATGGAGATTCCTCAAAGAACTGGGATTGGAAATTCAATTTGACCCAGCTATTCCCCTGCTGGATATTTTCCCAAAAGAATTAAAAGAATCATACCACAGTGATACATGTGCACCCATATTCAGAGCAGCACAGTTTGTAATAGCTAAAACTTGGAAGCAACCCAATAGCCCATAAATGGGAGACTGGATAAAGAAAATGTGTGTGTGTGTGTGTGTGTGTGTGTGTGTTTAATAAAATGGAGTGCTATTCAAACATACAGAATGAGAAATTAGAGACATTTATAGCTAAATGGATGCACATTGATGCAATACTCTTACATGAAATAAATAGGACACACATGTGTAAATACCAAATAGTTTCTCTCATGTGAGAAACTGAAAGTATAAATAAGGACTAAAAGGTATAATAGAGCCAGGGATTTAGCTCTTTGGTTTTGCCTCCTGCCTCACAAGCACAAAGACTTGAGTTCAATCCCCAGTGCAAAAAAAAAAGAAAAAAAAAAGTTTGTAAAGGTACAAGATACCAATAATAAATGTAACTGTACTGTATACCTAAATTGTACCAATAAACTAAAAATAAATAAATAAAATGTATAATAGATAATGTGAAATAGGAAGAAAAGGGTTTAAGGGGAAGGGAAAGTAATGGAAAAAGGGAAAGGAATTAATATGAGAAAATGAAAAAAATGGAACCAATGTCTTTGTAAACAGGGAGGGGTGGAGGGGTTGAAGGGAGGGCAGGGAAATGAGGAATAAATAAGAACCAAGACAGATTATGTAAAGGTACAAATTCCCAATGATGAATGTCATTATACTGTATACCTAAAATGTACCAATAAAATTATTTTTTTTAAAAAATTAAAAACAAAAAAAGAGCACCTTCTGGGCAGATTTGATATGATAATTAAGTGAAATAATGCAGGCAAAGAAACTAGTCCCATGTCTGCCAGACAGCAGGCACTCATGGTGAGCCCTGTCCTTTAATCGCAGTTCCCCAACATGCCATTCTTGTTTATACCTACTTCCTGTTGCCAACTGCTCTTCCTGGAATGCCCTTTTCTTATTTTCTTGGTGAAAATTCTCACAGAGAAGTAAGAGACACATATGCTGAGGTTTTAGGGGCACTTCTCACATGTAAATGAATGACATTCTGCCTTACTTGATGTATTTCCCAGAAGTTCAACCCTACTTTGATAATCTGACTTTATTTACTGATTTAATTTTTAGGGCTGAAGATTCAACCTAGGCCCTCACACGTTAAGCACTCAGGCTGCCACCAAGCTCCATCCCCAGCCAGGAATTTTTTTTTAAATTAAGATATGGAAGTACTATAGGCAAGAGCACTCTAAGTCCATCAACTTACAGGAAAGGGTGAACCTACTGAGGGGGCAAGGAAAACAGATACATTTAGAGTCACTTCTGTGTGTGGTATTCATTCCTCATAGATCTTCCCCAGGGGCTAGAAAGGAAATCAGCTGCCAAAGCTCAGAAGGCTTTATGTCATAGAGAACAAGACGTGATGGTCTCTGCAGCAGGGCTACCCTAACCCTACCCCAGTAAAATGATCTGTGTGAGCTTTCACTGCACGAAGATTTTAGTTTTGGCATGAAAAGCCATATTAGGTCATTTGAATTTATTTCCCACTTCAATTTGTCCATCTGTTTGGGGAAATCCAATTTAAATCCATTGCATCAGAAGCTTTCCACAGGCACCATGTTACCCAGCAACTCCAACTTTAGTGAGTTGTTTCCAACATCGAGAGTGTTCACAACTTGGGGAAGATTTTTTAGCCTGCAAAGTTTATGAAGCAAGAATTAAATATTGAAACTGCCATTGTTGCTCTGTATGACTATAAAACCTAGTAAATTACATAGTCTTGGGGGTTATATTTCTAAAGAGAAAATTTTAATTAACCTCTATGACCATAAACTTAAATGAGAGAGTTGTTTAATTTGTAATAACCAATCCAAGTGTAGAGTTGCTTAGCTCTAATTTAGGATCTTTAACAAAATCTAATTAGTGCTTTGCATTTTTTGGCCTGCTTTGGTAAGTAAAAAAGATTTAGTATTTCTGGCTTAGGCAAATATATCCCTTGGCTGCATTATAAGGATATGGGATTAGACCTGTAGGTCAAGATAGTGGGTTAAGCTCATGCAGAAACATCACTATTCTCTAGCCACACAAGAATGGTGAATAAAATATTAAAATCATATCGATAGATATACATATCTGCAATTTAAACAAAAAAGGAAATACGGGATGAGAAATGGAAAGGAAAACCAACTGGTTAGCAAAGACTGGAGCTGCATAACCATAGGGATCCAAAAATGAATATGACCATGGGGACTGTAGCCTTTGTATGACCTTGGGAACAGGCTCTCATCACCCCCTACATGTGTCAGGAAACTGGGATTGGGCTTTCCACATGAAACAAGAAGCCAAAACCTCTTTATCTGCTTGCCAACAGAAACAAAAATCACTTTTTCCATCACCTAAGTTTGCAACCAAAAATGTATTATTTATTATGCCTCTCTAAATTATTACTTAAAATTGAGGCTGAAACAATCATATTTGTAGATAGATAAGGAAAATTTACACCCTTCAGATTCTTACAAATCTAAGTAGTTAGTATAAGTAGCAATACTACTAATAAGGTTTGTGCTTCAAACAAGTTGGAGCTAAAATTCCAGGTAATTACATGACCATTAGTTGGAGATTGAAAGATGTGTAGTTGTTTTGAATAGAGATGCATTGTTCTAAGGTTTTATCTTGCTTGGAAGGCTACTAGAATCTGGTTTAATTCAGATACTTTAACAATATGAGTATAAGTACATATGTAGAATTGTGGAAGGTGTGAGCTATTTCTGAGATCTTGAAGCCTGGGACATAAGCTTATATTAAGGAGGTATAAGATTGAGGAAACATAGAGCAAAACAATTTTCCACTAGCAACAAGAAGTGAAAGGGGAGACAGAAGTGACTTTAGGCCAATAGAGGCTAAATCACCAACAACAGAGCCGACTTTGACTCAACAGGGTGAAAAGACCTAGTCAGAGTCAAAACTACCTTTAACTACTCTGTCAAGGCAGCAGTTCCCAAATTTTTTGGTCTCAATGCCCATTTAAATTCTTAAAAATTACCGATAATCCCAAAGAGCTCTTTATGGGTTTATGTGAAGAAAAGGAAGGGGAGAGAATAGATATTGATCATATTAAAAATAAAAACTGGCTTACCTCCCCCCTTATCCATGAGGATATCCTCCAAAACCCCCAGTGTATGCTTGAAAGCTTGAATAGTGCCAGACTCCATAATTTAATGCCCTTCCCATCTTAACTAAGCACTTACCACACACTGTGGCTATATCTTTTTTATTTGAAGTGTAATGCTAAGCCTAGCATGAATTTTCCTTTCCTTCTTCACAATTTTGTGGGCAAAAGATTTGTTCTTACTGGAGATCTCATAAACCTTAGCATATGGGGTTTTTTTTCCTTTGTAAAGTCAAGAACTTTCATCTTATCACCGAAACGAAGCACTTCACAGATTTCTTTGTCATGTCTGAATTGCCGGCATCACTACTTGTGTGCTTTGGCATCATTATTAAGTACTGTAATGGTTACTGGAACACAAGTACTCTGATACCACAACCACCCATCTGATAACTCAGAGGCTTCTAAGTGACCAGTAGGTGGGTAGTGAATACAGCAGGTATATGCAGAGAAAATATACTTCACATTCTGGGTGGATCACAGTGGGATGGCATGAGAGTTCAGCACACTAATCAGAATGGCATGCGACTTAAAATTAATGGTTTGTTTACTTCTGGAATTTCCCATTTAATATTTCCAGACCACTGCAGGACACTGAAACTCTAGAAAGTGAAAACAAATGAGAGAACTACTATAATTCCCAGGGACATGTCCCAAATACCAATCAGAGTAATGACATCATCATATATCACATAGCTTCTGAAAAACTGCTTGTAAATAAATGAAAGAACAAAAGAGAAGGGGTAAGTAAGGTGTTGATATTATTTGAAATAATTTGACCTCTCCAACTCCCCTGCAATAGTCTAGAAGACCCCCGGGGCCCCAGACCTTATTTTGAGATCCAGTCCTTTAAGGTACACCATACACGAGCACTCTTTCTGTGTCAGTTTCTATGTACCCTGTGAGGCCTGTCTCCCTCTAACTAAACTCCAGATGCATTTTGCTCTTGTCTTTTTTTCCCCATTAAGTTTATTGGTAACATTTAAAACAAACAATATGGTTACATTTATCAGTGGGATCTTGTACCTTTACATGATATGTCTTGGCTCTTGTTTTTTCCCCATACCCCTGTGCTCTTGCCTTTTTCTGAACTCACAGAACTTACTTGGCACTTGTTTGTAAGTAACTTTGATAGTCTTGTTTGGTTTTATAATTTGACTTTTAAGTAGATGTGTATGTGTCTTCTCTGCTTAATTTTGTCAAAACTTATTCAAGGCCAGACACAAATATTCTAGTTCTTTTTTTCTTAAAGGCATTAATCTGTAGTAGTGTCAACTCAAAAAGAATTAATGGAGATTGTAATGGCTCTTAATTTATTAATTAGTTATAACTAAAATAGGTACTCTTAAAATTATTTAGAAAGAAGTTACCTTATCACAGATCACCAAAGTAAAAACTGGATCAAGCTGAATCCAGTTCTTGTTTTATTCCTGATGGTCAGTACATTAGATTACAGCCAGACTCTAAGGCCAGAAGCATGAAATCATGCTCAGTTTCTAACTCCTAGTTTCACACCCAACTGGCCAGTAAATCCTGTGGATTGGATTTGGAACTGTCTCCTGAGTTGGTCCCAGTCTTCCCACTCCTACCGTCATGGATTCAGTCAAGTTTCTATCACTTCTTGCCTTGAGAATAGGAATGGCCTCTATTAGGTTGTCTGGACCTGACCCCTCCTCTCTTCTCGTCCCCATACACGTCTCACTATCATTGCTGTTATGTTCCTGAAAATAGATTTGATGTTGGTATTCTTGTGTAAAAATAACCCCATGACAGTAAATTTCCCTCTGCTAGATGCCATGCCATACTATATTTTACCTAACATCATTGGCTAAAGGATGGTGTATTACTCAATTTTGTGTCACTATAACAAAATACTTGAGGAAACTAATTTATAGGAGAAAATATTTAGTTAGCTCATGGCTTTGGAAGCTGAAAGTCCACCAGTGCAGCACAGGTTTGCTTTGTCTTGTGGTGGTGGGTGAAGAAGTGAGTAAATGATTACAAGTCCAACCAGGAGAAGAAAAAAGAAGGTGGGGCCAAGCTCTGGCTTTTCACAAGAGCTACTTAGTCTCAGGAATGCTACCTTCTGTAGGCACAGCACACACCCAGTGGCCCACAGACTCCCAGTAGGCTGCACTCCCAGAGGTTCCACAGCCACTTTGCAGACTGGACCTTCAATGATAGTGGATCCTTGGGGACATTAACCACATTTAAACTATGACTCAAGTAGATGCTGTGGTCTCATATGGCCCCAGGTCTATAGCCTAGATAAGGCCACCTAATTCTTTAGTCAAAAGACTGAGTCTACCTGGGATATAGAGGCTAGACAACATCATCATATATCACATAGCTTCTGAAAAACTCCTTGTAAATGAAAGAACAAAAGAGAAAGGGGTAAGTAATGTGTTGAGATTATTTGAAACAAGTTGACCTCTCCAACTCCCCTGAAAGAGTCTAGAGGACCCTGTTACCACAACCACCTGTTTTGACAGAAAACAGTTTTGGAGTTCTTCAAAGTGATTTGGGAGAGCGGTTTGCCCCAGGTTCTGCAGACTATTTTCTTTCCCTCAACTCATTAAATACTTTCCCTTTGTCTCTGAAAGAATTTCCAGTGGTTCTCAACCAGGGGCAATTTTCAGAGATGATTTTGCCCAGTGGGGGAAATTTAGTAATGCCACAGACATATTTTTGAGTGTCATATCTTGAGGTACAGATGCCTCTGGATGCCAAATACCCTATGATGTAGGGGTCAGACCCCACTCAATGAAGTGTCATCTGGCCCAAAATGTGGTAGTGCCAAGATTAAGAAATTCCAAGGTACACAATGTAGCTTGAGTACTATGTGTAATATTTTCTTCATATAATTTTCCTAAGTAGCTTGTTAAGGTAACCTTACATAACTATTTGCAACCCAAGATCACTGCCTGGTTTGAGTGAGCCTCTCATATACCTTGCAAATGGACACAATGTCCGCGACCTTTGTAAATTTGTTCCTGCTCTTAGCTTCATGTTCCTTCAGTTTCTACTGTTTGTCCTGCAGTATACTACAATCCATGACTTCCTCTTGTTTTCTGAAGTGTCACACTCCTTTATGTGTGAATTCTTCTCTGTCTAGATCATCCCCTCTTATTCACTGGCTAATGTGTGCTTATCCTTAAAGACCCAGAACAATTACACCTTCCCTGACACCCTATCCTCTCGATGCACACCGGCCCCTAAAATAAACTATTCCTATCTCTTGTATATTATTTGTCTACCTCTTCTACTGTACTGCTAGTTTTAGAATATTTTGTACTGATTTGTACTGATAGTGATTAGGCTAGGCCTGGTGTATAATAAGTGCTCAGAAGTTATTTGTCATTTGTATGCACTTGCACGTATGTACACATGTGTAAATGCATGTACATGTGCATGGGCACACACATTTTCCAAAGTAAAAGGCCAGCTGGAGAGGGATTTCATCACAGTTAGCATGAAAATTCACTCTTCTAGATATTTGCATTGTGTTCCAGCGATAGGCATATAAATCAAGACTTAAAGAGCCAAAATGGGCCACAGTAGTAGCAGGGGAAATAGGAGAATTAGTGGTAATAGTATTACTAGTAGTAAGAGTAATGGTAAAAATGACAGCAGCCACAGCAACAGGTGAGCTGTGATTTAACTGTATTTCTTAACTTCTTTCCAAAAAGTCTTCTTTGCAAAACCTGGTGATGTGCATCTTGTTCTGTAGGTGTTAAAGCTGTGGTCTGAGACTTACCATGTCCCTTCCTCTTAAAAGTAAGAAGATAGGACTAATATAGGCATTTTTAGGAAACAGATTTGACACTTTTTATTCTGAAAAGTACACCTTAAGTATAATATGAAAAGAATAGAAAGATTTAGCAATTCCAGATAACCTAGGATTGTTCCAATTTATGTCTGTTTTCAGAGTAAATTGTTATTAGCTCCCTTTCATTCCAAAAATTGTCATAATTTGAATGAAATATGTTATGGTCATTCTAAATATAACCACTCTTATTTGGAGCCATTTAATTTAGACCAGGTTTTGCAGAATCCACACAAACTATATTCAACTAGTTTTTTTAAATTTTATTTTACTGTTTTAAGTGATTGCATGTCATTCTCCTGGGCATAGATAACTCCTCAAAATTGTCCAAACAAGATCATTTGCAAATAATTTTTCTTTTTCCCAGAGTATCTGAGTGTAAAATGATACATTCTTTCCTGTAGAAATACGTCTTATAAATAGTTATTATTGAGAGGTATTATAACTGTTCTAAGAACTTTGGGGAAAATGAATGGTGGCTAGAGGGGCCCCTGACTCTTTCATACAGAGGAATTGGCCTGGAGCGTTCCACCATTCTTTGTTTTTATTTTCCGTAGGTGCAGACAGCAAGGAGAGTGAAGAGGCAGTCAATCCCCCCGACAGCCTGCAGTTAGAGTGGGTCTGGAGAGGGCTGCTTTGGCACTGGCTGCTCACACTCCCAAGATCAAATATCAGCTGACAGAACCAACTGGTGCCTCCTGGAGGTCTTTAAAAAATGATTTTCTAGGTGTGAAAGGCTGTGCCATTGTTCTGCTGTTTGGCCACCTTCTCTCTGGCTGGCCCACGGGCAGCAGCCACACAGGCCAGCCAGAATGAGTCCAATCAAATGGTCCACAATACAGCAGCCATGCAGCCACCCGTCCCTCCTCTCTCAGCTGTCTAATATCAGAGCATCAAAGCCCTACATATGGCCTTGTGTTCACTCATCATTCACCTCACGGGCCTCTAGATTTTTCACAAGTCAGGGGAGGCTCCAGGAGAAAATTTGCAGCCCCTGAGGGCACCCTAGGGGTGGTTAATAGGCAAGGAGGGTGACAAGAAAGGGGGAAGTTTAGTGTGCTGTGGTTCCCAATTGTTTGGCTAACAGCCGGAGATTGACCTTGAGCTTGCGTCTGCCACATGGCAGAGGCACCAGCCAGGCAGCATGTTCAGAGGGACAAGGAATAATGGGCCTTGAAAATGCAAATGGTTTGTATGAATACTTGCCCTCACAACCCCAGCCCAAAGTCCATGTGCTGGAAGAAATCCTGTTTATAGCAGAAAGTCACATCTTGTTCTAGTCCACAGGTATGGTTCCAGCATACAAATACTCCTTGAACACAGAAACACCCTGCTGAGGCCTGTGCTCACTCTCTGAGTCTTGGCTTCATTTTTTGGATCATAGGACAGCAGGATGTGTTGTGCCTGCATCCCAGCTCAGGGCACTGTAAGAAGAAACATTAGTCAAAGAGGATGTTGGCCTTTTAGGAGGATGATTACCTAACTCTTAAAAGGTAAAGGTATGACAGGCATGGACTTACCTGACTCTGGGCAGGGGTTTGTGTAGAAGGGCACTGTGTGTGCCTGTGGGGCTGGTCTGTAGTCTTTCTTTCCCTTTTAGTCCACCTGGGAGGTTGGAGGGAGACAGAGATAGCGCGTCACGGGAATGACTGCCGCTCTGCCTCACACCCTGGTGTCTCCCTCCTCCCTAAGTACATTTTGGAGAGAGTTGCAGGCTGGCTGTGTGCGTCTTCACTGCCATTCCTGGATAACTTGATCCAGCCTCTTTCTCTGACCACCTGTCAGGTAGCTGACCATGTGGGATTCATTCTTGACCTTAAATTCTGAGTCCTAGCAGCTTTGGGAGTCATAATCAGTATTTGAGAAAAGAAAAGCACTCTGCCTTATTTCCTACATCTAAATTCTCATCCTGATACTTAGCTAAATTTCCTGTCCCCTTAAGGTGCTTGCAGATGGGTAGGGCCAGCTCGCTGTATGTAACAAAATGCGTAAGATAGACCTGATCTATGAAAGAAAACGTGATTGTCATAATTTTCATCTCATTATCTCCCAAAGTTCTCAAAAGTGTTATATAAAAATTATACAAATGTAAGTGGTTTCACTGTGTTTATTTTGTTTTATAAAGTGCCCTTAAACAAAAGCCAAGCAATTTTTTTTTGTAAAATTGGTTGTATGAGAAAAATCAAGTGGACACAAAAAGCCGTAGCTTTGCCACGTGGCAGTTGTTCAAAATCTGTTTTCCAAGGATCACATTTGTGCAGTGTTGTTTGCCCTGAACTCCAGTGCAAAGACAAATTAGAAGTATGCATCATTTAAAAATGGGCTTCCGAAACAAAGCCAGTTTGGAACAAATTATGAGATGTGATATTCACATTTTCAACAGTAAGATATACAAACTGAATTAATTAGATGAAAACTATTATTAGATGCAGGGCATTTCACCATCTATTAACTGCTGTGTCCTCATAAACAAGCTCTGCCTAGGATGGCTTATTTAAAAGCTGTTACAGTTTGCATAAAGAAAGGAAAAAATTAAACTGGCGGCTCTTTGAATACAGCATAGCACTAAGATCAAATTTGCCATTACTTTTTAAATCTACATGTCGTTTTTCAAATGCTTAAATTAGTTTTACTGAACAGTTTGGAATTATACAGCTGTTTTTGGAATGGGCTTTGAAAGCCTCACATAGTAATTTTTTTCCGAGGAAGAATTTGGTTCTGGAGCCTCAGACCCATTGTCCTAAAGGAGACTGCGTTTCTGTAAAGGTGGTTAACCCGCAGGCAGAATCAACTGCTCAGGACATTTTGTAAATTTACATTTACGTTGGTTGATTCCATATTAAGCTGAACAACCAGGCACATAGAAGGTAAAGCCCTCTTTTAATTAACCCTCTTGGTGTGGGCCCATGTGATTAAATATGACGGAGCTGCTCCTGGGGTTTCTGCTACTGAAAATACTAACAATAATCATTTGTTTTGTTTTTATATTTAAACACATTATTGCATAGCTTGGTGCAGAGATAATTACCAATTTTATCTCCTGTGTTTTTCTAATGTTCATTAATAACAATAAAGGGTTGTAGGTTAAAAACTCATTTAATTGCCTTTATGTTAATGACATTATGAATAGCCTTAGCTACAAGATTCTAATTCTGTCCAGTATCCTCTTTCTCAGTGGAGCCCCAGGAGGGCTGCTCATTTTATCAGCATTACTGATTCAGAGTTTTTCCTTGCAGGTGGGTTTTTGTACATAATCAGAATTAATGCACAACACATTTTGCAAGGAATGGAGTAGAAGCACTCAGCATAAGTAATTAACTAGAGTGCCCAAGGAAATATGCCCCAGCATTTTTTTTAGCATATTCATAAAACATTAAGAACAGTCACAAACACAGTAGAAACAATTTCCTGGTAATGTGCTTTTAGACTATTTTCTGGCTCCCTTTTCCCCCTCACATAGAAGGAAACATTTTTAAAAACTGAAAATCACAAGGATGCAGATAAAATGGTCAAAGTGTGATGCTTTGGGATTAGAATGTGCTTCTGTGCTGCTACAACCAAGCTTAGCAGGAGTCTGGCCACCATTTCCTATCCTTCCTCTATCTCCACATGTGTCAGACAGCAAAAGGACTGAATGCATCACATCTTAGGAGACATGATTACCCCCCCATTCCCAACATCTGACATTCATCTCTTTCCAGGGGAGTGAATAACCCAGGAGTCAGGGCAAGAAGCAAAAGACTATTGCAGTGAGTGTTGTAGTCTACCAAATCAAACTCAAACTCATCCTAAATCTCGATGGTTGATAGCTCTCAGCTGAGTCACTTTCTTTGGGCTACCAAGGCTATTCCCTTAATCCTAACCTCAGGCATTCTGCAGAAAAATGACTGGCCAATAGGAGGGTTCAGAAGTCTAGTCCCTGGGCTAGGGTGTAACTTAGTAGCAGAGGCCCCCCGAGCATGTATGAAACTCTGGGTTTGATCCCCACCACCAGAAAAAAAAAAAGTCTAATTTCCTTTGCTTCAAGGTGGGATAATCCAAAAGGATCATCCAGCCATCAAAGTGTCCTGTGGGACCGGATGAGGTCCTTTTCGTGCAACCCTCAGCTTTCCTCTCAGATGTTCCATACAGCAAGCATTCCCTGGTAAATCTCCTACGCCCAAATCTCAGTCATTTTCCCAGGGACGGGCCTTCAGATAATACGCTGTGGTGATCAACTAGTCCATTTCCATGCTGTCTACTGGGCACAGAAGTAGAATATACTCAGACCATTTTGACCTTGGTATCCTCTTGGGTACATTGGGCACAGAGTGGCACCAGCAGAAGAGAAGAATGCAGATCTGTACCTTCACACTGAGCCAGCATCATAGGAACTATGTGAAACTGTCTTTAAAAACATGAACCTTAGACAGGTGGGTTCCGATATTGCCTGTAGTTTTCAGATCAGTTAACATCACTGAACCTCAGTTTCTGCATCTGAAGAATGTAGAACTAATGGCACAGGTAGTGTTTATATATTGTTTAACATTGTGCTCAACATGTATTAATGATAACTTTGATAGCTCCATGTTTCCCCTTCTCTATCTTCATACCAGTTTTTTACAGAGTGTATGACTTTGAGTACTACAAATAATCTTTACTAGCAGCCAGGCAAGTTTCTTCAAGATTGCATTTTCAAATATCCATGATTCAGGATCTCAAAGAGATAATGGTACTTTTATATTCATGGCAGCATTATACATGACTGCTAAAACATGGAAGAATCCCCATGTTCATGAACAGATGAATGGATAAGCAAAATGCATTATGACAAGGTATATTAGCCCTAAAAAGGAAGGAAATTTTCACACATGTTACAGCGTGGATGAACCCTGAAGATGTTATGTTGTGAAATAAGCCAGTCACAAAAAGACAAATACCATATGACTTCATTTACATGAGGTACATCAAGTAGTCAGAATCATCAAGACAAAGTATAATGAAAGAGAGGAGAGAATAGAGTTATTGTTTAATCAATAGAAGTTTCAGTTTTACAAGATGAAAAGAGTTATGGAGATGGTTGGTGATGATGGTTACACAACATTATGAATGTATATAATACTACTATACGCTTAAGAATGATTAAAATGGCAAATTCTACCATAAGTATTTTATCACAAAAAAAACCAACTGGAGAAATCTTTAATCATAATGAACATGCGATATCATTTTTTAAAAGAAATATGAGAGAGAGCTGAGTATTTAGCTCAGCAGTTTGGTGGCCTGCCTTGCAAGTGCAAGGACCTGAGTTTGATCCCTGGTACCAAAAAAAAAGAGAGAGAGAAATATGAGAGAGAGGCTTAGTCCGGTTGGAGTTCTTGGAGGTTCTTGGAGGGCAGCATGCAGTCTAAATGGAAGCTCACAGAGGAAGTATGTACCGAGCCTAAAGCTCCTGGTTAAAAGAGGGACCAGAACATGTGGAACAACGCAGGTAATGTAGAGCAAGACCACATTTAAGCCATTTTCCTAACAATGGTAATGAGAAGTCATCAATGGTATTAGTTTGCTATGTTCCGGGGTCCTTTAATGCATTAGCTTATTTAATTCTCATGACATACTTCATTAGTAGTGCTATTCTGCTCATTATACAGCTGAGGAAATTTAAATTTAGTAAGGTGTATAGCCAATAAATTGCTAACTAAAGCCTTTAATGACAATAATAGAGAACTTCAAGGCTTGGAAACTTATTTAAAATTATCCTCATATAAATATTTTCCAGCCAGTTTTTAATAAAAATGTCAAAAATTCAAGTCCCACCTCAAGTCCATTTTCTACTGATGTCTAGTATTTCACAATGAAGTAAAAATATCTTCAGGCTTTAACCAATAGAGGAATAGCTTTTCCTATGGCAACCTAACTGGAAATAGAAGACACCTGGTCTTAAAATTAAAGCCCTGTGGGGCTGCGGATTTAACTCAGTGGTTCTGCCACCTTCCTCACAAGTGCAAGGACCTGAGTTTGATCCCTGGTGCAAAAAATAAACAAACAAACAAACAAACAATCAAACAAATAAATATAAAAGTGTGTGTTTTGAAAGCCTAGTTTGAGAGGCAGGAAAGTGATCATTGTTCAAATGATTTGGATGAAAGACACTGTTCAAGGATGCACAAATATGAGAGTGTTATTTCCTTAGAACAATATAAATGTGCACAGCAGATAAGAATTTATCAAATGCGTTTATATTTGTTTGGCATCACAACAACTTGATGGAGTGATATTAGAGCCCCATTTGCCTGATGATAAGATTTTGCTTCTCTAAAGAACCTGCACAAAGGATAAATGTTCACTTGGCAGCTGAAATAGGTCAGATCCCGTTCTCAAGACCCTTTGCCACTCAATATGGGGCTTGGGCTAGTGACTTCAACATCCCTGGGGAGGTAGCCGTGTGGACTCTCTGCCTTCACTCAGACCTACCAAATCAGAGTGTCTTTCAACAAAATCTCCCACAAATTTGCATGCACATAAATTTTGAGACCCTTGACCTAAAGCCTCTCTCTTCTAGAGTCCAGACTGTATGACCCAAAAGGGCAAGGACTGTATCTGACTTGTCCAGCCTTGTATCCTCAGCATGGTGTCCAGCTTAAAACAGATGCCTCATACAGCATATCAACACATCGAGCAGTTTTGGTAGATTCTGCTTGTTTATCTCTCTGCCAACCAGTTAGGTTCTATACCCATTACTATAGGGGAGAAAAAAACCAAAAAAACAAACAACAACAGTTTTCTATGTTCCTGAAGGTCCATTGTGAGCCTTGTTCATTTGGAAAAGGTAGAGTCATTCTTGAACAATATTCTGAAGCCTGTGGTTTGTATTCCTCTTTCTTGGCCTGCAAAACAAGCCTACAGGGAGTGGGAACATTGTGTTGTATAATTATTTAAATGAAAACAACATAAATGATGAGAGAAGGGCTATTTATAGCGAGTTCTACTAATTAAATGAGAAATAATGGGCCCTGCTGAGAAAGGATATAGTTGGAGAGAGAAAGAAAAACTTCCTGCCAGTAAAGATTAGCAGACAATGGGACAGTTTTCCTAGTGGGATAATTATGACTCCTGGAGTAGATTGTCCAAGGCAAGATGAGATAAGTACCAGGAAAGTATAATGTGCTTCCAACCCTATTATCAATGATGCTTTCAGATACCAGCTCTGGGTCACAGATTTTGAATACACTAAATGCTTAATTCAGTGCTGCCCTTTCACCTCAAAGATCTCAGGGTAAGAGAAAAATGTGTGCACCAGTCCAATGCTCGCTGATTTAGCTTTTCACTGAAATATTCTAGGAATAAACAGAGGAGGAAATTGTAAGCCCTGCTATGTTTTCCCACCCAGAAGGCAATTTCCATTTCAAACAGTTGTTAGAACAACAATGTGGTCATCAAAAAGCTTTCAAAGATGATCTCCCACCTCTACCCTATTTTTCATCAGGATCACACTGAAAAAATATTTTAGAAGCAAGAGACTGGTGGTGTGGAGGTGAAAGTCTCCTGTTCAGAAAATCAATGCACGTTGAGGTTTCATAAGGAGATGTTGATTTATAAGCTGCTGCGTTGTTAAAAATGACTTGCTTTCTCATTAGTCAGACCTAGTTCATGGCTATAATAGCAATAAGACAATTTAAAATACACTTGAAGAGTGCTTTTGATTTTCCATTTGTCCTTGGAAATTTGAAGCCTAATAAGGAAGAATTTGCAGATAAGCCAAGAGGTTGCAAGTCAGAGGTACAACAGAACAATGTCCTTAAGAGCTCAAGACACTGGGGTGGAAAGACCTGGGTTTGAATCTGGATGTGTCTCAGTCTGTAAGGGACTCTTACTCTTCGAAGAATGTTAATCATTTAGGTCTTGTGTTCTTCATTTGTAAGATGAAGGTAACAAAAGAAATCATATCTATGGTGCCCAGGAGAAATAAATAAAAATTTCCAATCTATACATAGTTACACATTTCCTAGCTGAGTTAGAAACTAGGTAAATGTTAGTTGCGCTTGCTATGCAAATGTATGGCTTCAATTTGAAAAAATTTACCAATATCTATGCATATTTATCATATACCTCTTATGGGACTGAAACAATTGGGATGGAGGAAGATTGCAGCTTACTTCTTGCTTACAAGGAGCTTTCAAATTAATTGGGAAGATGATACAGACACATGAAACTATTAAGGAAAATGAAGACAGAATATGATGAAAGTCTAATAAAAGATGGAAACCAGAAAGGAGAGATAGTAAACAGAAGGGTGAGAGTCATGGAGCAAAGAGGGAAAAGTTTCAAGAAGGAACACATGGGACTGGAGGACATGAGGGGACATGAAGATCTTAAGAAGAGGAGCTGCTCAGCAGTGAAATCATACTGGATCTGCTTTTGAACTAACCCCAGTTATCTAACAAGCAAATGTCATTTCCAAGCATGTGTGCTGCCCTGGCTTTATGGCAACCAATGGATGACATTTTCAGTGATTCTTGGATAAAGTATTGATTCATTCATGTTTATTGAATATGTAATATATGCCAGACACTAGGAATGTAGATATGAACAAGACCAATCATGTCCTGTTCTTTATAGAGCTCCTATTCTATGGGGGTGAACATGAAATAAGCAAGTCATTGTATGATACTAGTAGAGTTGGAGTGGGCAATGAATTGGGAAAGACGACAAGTGGTTGTTTTACATACATTGTCTGGGTAGGTCTCTCTGGCACATGGAGATGGGAGGAATAGGATTGCAGGCAGAAAGACCAGCAGGTGCAAAGCCTCCATGCTAGGATTACATTTCCCTCTTGAAGAGAAGGCCTGTGGCCCTGAAGTGGAGCATATAGATATCAGCTGTAGCCTGCCAGTGTGTCTGCCTCAGTGACACACTATAATGAGCAAGGAAAAGTGCAGAGCCATTGATCATGCTTCCAAAAGTAAGCTAACATATATAGCTGAAGAGATGCCAGCAAGGCAATTGGCATATGTAAGTGGATTAACTCATGAACACTGGGAAGTCATAAGACATATCTGATTGCTTAGGCTGTAGCTTAAACTTGGCCTTTGCTTGAATTATTTTCCATTGTTCTGCTTGCAGCAAGACCCAATGAAAAGTGTTATTTAGTGAAATTACATTGTTTAATAAAGTCCATGAAATAGGTAGATTTCGTGATAAGAGTAAATGAGTACACTGCACTGGAACCTTCGGGACTTCCCCTGAATAATACCACATTATTGTCTAACACCAGTAATTCAAGTGACAATGTGTTGTTGCAGGTCTGTTAACCTGAAATCTTGAACTAAATCTGTCAAAAGTTTTATTTTTATTTTTTTGCAAACTGGCTAAAATGTTTACTGGCAGGGGAAAAATGCTATAGAAGCAATATGTTAAGAAACCTTTGTTTCATCATGAGGTATTGTTTTTAAGAATTTCTGCCAAAAATCTGGTAATATATCCTGATTTTGACATGCCCATTTTCTTAAACTGTGCTGATAAAATGTAGACATCTAATGTGCACACAACTAGAGGGAGAGAATAATTATCAATATTCATTGAATAAATTGTATATTCTTCAAATTCTCAATTCTTGAAACTTTCTGTGGAAGATTATTTTTTATGGACACTATTTTCAGGTGCATATTAATTTTACAAAATATTGGGTTTTATTATGGCATTTTCATACATGTATGTAACATATTTTGATCTTGGGACATTGCTGAAGGAAAAATATTTTTTCCTTCCAGATGGATTCATTGGCTAGGGCAATATTTTTAGTAATGCTAATAAAATGAAATGGAGACAGAAAACCAGGCAACTGAAGCGTGGTTAGTGTGGGACTATTACCAAGGCAAAAAGAGGCCAAGGAGATGATACATGTGTATCTCTCACCCACTTCATCAGATGGAGCCTGACCTGGATCCTCTTTTCCATCTGAGCTCCACACAAGCCACCATTTTTCACAGCAGCATTTAATAGTGGACATTAACTTAGCCCTCCCCAAAAGGGCTGACCTGCAGTCTACCCTCAGTGCTTTTCCAAACTGCAATCACTTGCTCACTCTAATTTTATCAAATAGCATGCACCTTTTCCAGCCACTTATTGGCCAATTAAGTTAAGCTCTCACTGAGGGGGTCCAGCTGGCTTCAAGTTATCTTAGATGAATTGATTGAAGACATTCTGCAATCTATGAACCCAGTTTAATGATCTAGGTGATAATACTTGTAATTCTTCTCAGTCAGGGGAATTGGTTGCAGCTGTTGTCGGCAAATCCATGTTCTGATACACTGAAATATCTGAAAAGCATTAATCCGCCCTCAGAGTTCTATAGCGATGGCTGCATTGTTAAAAGAGAAATTTAAAATGCCAAGTGAAAACAATCTTTCTGTTGAAGTATTTTTATTTTATTCGTTGTAATATTCTAAGGTGGTAGGGCAAATTATTGATAATCATTAGGAGTGGTGAAATTCAATATGTTACTGTTGCAAACAGCTTGTCAAGTGCTTGAGATACCAAAAGAGCACTGCTTTAAGGCAAGAACACAATACTTTCTACAATATTAGGGTGGGGTTTTAAGGGCTGGAGTCATTATTTTTATATGAAGTGTTACATGAAAGATCTGACTAGTAAGAGTTTGTGCTCCCACCCCCTTGGACTCACTGCAATTGAGGTGATAATGAGGAAGTGTCATATATCGACATGGGCCTTGAATGCATCTCCAAACACTTTTCTGCACAGTGACATATTTTTAGGAAGTGATCATTAAATAATTTGTTTGCCTGCTTCCTATGTGTGCATTTGTTCGCTGAACCACTGAAATGTTAATTCTCCTCTCTATGAAGCAAATACTGTAAATAACACTCTGGAGGGTTTTGTGGGTGTTGTGAATTCAGAATACTTAGGAACACTATCCTATAGTGGTGGCTCTGTGAAGTTTATGTTTACAAACTGAAAATCCGGTTTTGATTTGCTTATGAAAGCAGCAGCTGTGATATTAATTTACGCTGTGGTGCGGAGCTGCTGCCCTCTCTATCTGGAGAGAGGGTTCCTTTTCACTGAGAGGTGCAATTGAACTTGGCTTGGGGATGAGAGACTTGCTGGGAAAGGATGGTGCTTTGGATGAGATTTTAAATTCGTTCCAATGATGCAGGAAAATAGCCAAATAAGTAGGATGGATTTTCAAATCGAGAGTAGGCTTTAGTGGGAAAACTTATTTGGATCATGGATATTCTTCAAATTTAAGGATGAAAATTTAACTAAGATAGGAAGTGGGAAGGAGTGATTCTTTTGTTTGCCTTTTTGCTGTTGTTCTGCTTTGTTTTGTTTGTGGTGCTGGGGATTGAACCCAGGGCTTCATATGTGCTAGGCTAATGCTCTACTAGACATTTTTGTTTTCAATTTTGAGACAGAATCTTGCTAACTTGTCCAGGTTGGGTTCAAACCTGTGATCCTCCTGCCTGAGCTTCCCAAGTAGCTAGAATTACAGATGTGTGTCACCTTGCCTGGTAGGAGAGATAGTTTTAAAACTCTTTTCTATCTAGGAAAGGGCAAAGCCAAAGAGAACTTTTGGTGTAAAATAAACTGAGTTTTCTCTGAGAAAAAAAAAAAAAACTTGATTATTGAATGAACCGTTTTCTGCATTTTCTTCTTCTGGCCTCTGGGAAATACCTTCTGACAACCTATAAACCATAAAGTCAATGATGTTGTTTCTCTTATTTTACAGATAAGGAAACTGTAGAACAGAGAGGTTAAGTATCTTTTCAAAACTACACAGTTAGCGGGCTAGGGATCTAGCTGAGTGGTAGAGTGATTGCTTAGCATGTGTGTGGCCCTTGGTTTAATCCCAGCACCCTTAGTAAGTATCAGAGCCAGAATTTGGCTCTGACTAGCTATGATACTGGCATGTGATTTTTCTGACCCAGAGACAGTAGAAATGAGACGAACCAAGTACTGTAAGCACACAGACCCCTGCACAAGCAAAGCTGTATGGGAGAAGAGGAAAAAAAGGTTTCAGCCATGGGGGTTTGGCTGAAGGGAGCAAGCAGTTGATTGAGTGAATGACCAAGCTACTTCTCCAGAATAAAAAATGAACATTTTGGGCCAGCCAGGGATTTAGCTCAGCAGTTCGGTGGCCTGCCTTGCAAGAGCAAGGACCCGAGTTCAATCCCTGGTACCAAACAAAACAAAACAAAACAAACAAACAAAAAACACTTTTTTTATTGCTTTTCTGGGGTGGGCTAAAGTCTAGAAATTTTCACTGGCCAGGGGCCCAGTTTCAAAAGATGTTTTCACCAAATGGCAGACTTGGACCAGTGGATGGTCACAGTCAACCTGTCCTAGAATCTGTTGAATCTTTGTGTATCTGGGTATTTGGCACCACCATCCTGTGCAAAACAACCTGACCTTGTACTCAGTGTCCCAATTGGTGATCAACTTTGCTCAGGAACTAATGAGTTCCTCTTACAGCTCTTGGCATCACCTTGCAGAAACATCCTGGCCTGACAGTAGAGCTAAAGGACTTTTTCCCTGAACTACTGTGAAAGCACAAAGGCGGGATAGGAAAAATCCAGACTAGTACCAAAGGGCCATAGGCCAGGTTAATCCTGTACGATAGTCTTGGACAAAATATTTCTTAAAGGATCAACATGTCTATGTGCAGAGCTGAGTAAAATCTGACTCAAAGGTAGGACAGCAAAGAGGACAGATACAATACAAAGAGAGAGGTTCCAAGCCTTTCATCCCCCTTTAGTCACCTGGCAGACATCTTCTGGATCAAGGGAAGAGTCAGTGTTCTCAGCAAAAGTTGTCTTTAGCTCCTGGGAAGCATTCTAGGCAATTGTTATCTTAACCCTCACACCAGAGATGTTATGTACAGAAAAGGTAGTAGGAAACTAATAAAATTTTGCCCAGATATATGATGTCCAGGATCAGTGCTTTTCAGTCTAATGACTATAAGCAAGTGAGCTAAAAGGCTTATGTAGTTTTTTCCTTGGTACAGCAGTTTGGATCAAGACTATTCCACAAAGTTCTCATGAGCTCAAAGGTAGGGCTTTAGAAGATGATCAAATCATGGGAGCAATATAGCTGACTTGGATGGGGTCTGGTTGGAAGTTGCCCAATTCTGGGAGCGTGGCCTGGCAGGGTATATTTCCCTCCGTAGCTCTTTCCTTTGTTCTTTCTGCTTCCTGGCCACTGTGATGTGAGCAGCTTTTTCTCCACCCAGGCCCCTCCACCATGCCATTTCTACCTTGGAACTATAACCATGAGCCAAAATAAAGCTCTTCTCCTTTAAGTTATGGTTGTCCAGTATTGTGTCCCAGGGATGAGAAAGTAATGAAAACACTAGGCAACAGTTTCTCATTCCATGTACACATTGTGCTTAGTGGTTTTATAAGAGTCTCACAATGGATCTGTTGATACATGCCATGCTATAAAGGGAAGTAGTTTGTTGCTCCTAGGAGTTTATTCTATCATCTTAGTCTTCTGTCCACCACTGTCCCACCATAGTGGTCTCTAACTGTCCTGTATCTGGTATCCAAGTAACTACATGTTACACTGCTTCTGACTTCTCATAAGCACAAAGCTTCAAATCAGCTCTGTTTAGCTTTTCAGTGTACTCCTTAGTTATCTCAATAGGGAAAGATTACAGAAAGAAAGACCAGCTAGTGGCTCAACACACAGAAATGGCAATTGTTCCAAGGCCTTGACTTCAGGTGGTCTTCCCCTCCTTCTGTGACCAAGGGTCTGTGTGATTTCCAGAGAGCTCCTTCAACAGTAGAACTTCACTTTTGAATTATCAGAATGTTAGCAAAGTGTCAAAAAGGTAGAGATTCTGATCTTTTTGTTTTTATTTATTTTAACAGATCTACACCAAAGAATGAAATGGCATAGTGGACCTGGAGTTCATGTCTCTTGGATTCTCCTTTCTCTATCAAGCCCATTTTGTCTCATTGAAACACAGATGAATGTGTCCCTTTCCATAACATATTCACCTTATTTTTGGACTCAAAGAGTTTATTTTATCTAAATCTAATACCATAATACCTGTTGAATGATACTATGTACATGCAAAACTGATTTGAAGACAGGGATAGTGGAAGGGATAAAACTAAATATAGTCATGTACCATTACAGGCAAGGACCTGTTGTCAGTGATGTGTCATTAGGCAATTTCATCATTGTGTGGGCATCAGAGTGCATTATATAAACCTACACAGCTTAGGCCAATCTCTTGACAGTCAAGAGAAGTAAACTCAAACTCAAGCCTTCTGCTTTACAGTAAACTGGAGATTGCCTCAGGGATATTAGGGACTCAAAACCTAAAGACCAGCTACCTACCTCTGCAAGATCAAAGTATTAACCCAGGAATTAAACCAAGGACAGGACCAATGACAAAAATAGAAATGAGAAGGTGTTTAAACAAGACACAAACATAGACTTCCACCCCACCAAAGGTAAACTCTGGAGAAAATGAGGTGGGAAAATGTGACAGTCAACCATTTGGACATCCTGAACTGATAGCACAGGAAGGAAAAAAAAGCAGATAAATGAGACTTTAGAAATATTCAAAACAGAAATAATTTTCCAGATAACCACAGAAATGGTGAGAAGAATGATAGACATGATTAGAGACAGAAGCAGATAAAAAAATAGAAGCACTCAGAACCATGATGGAAACTATGAATGCCCAGCATAGGAGAGAAATGGAAACCTTGAATGCCCAACATAGGAAAGAAATGCAACATATAAAACAGATTTAAACAGATATACAGGAGATTAAAAAAAAACTCTATAAAAAGCATTCACAGAAGGATCAATGAATGTGAAGATAGAATTTCAGAAATAGGAGATAGAATTGTGGTCAGGGACCATGAAAAGAGAGATCTCTTAAAAACAGTAAGGAAATGTGAGAAATCAATCCAATAACTCTTAGATGATGCAAAGAAGAATAATACAAAATTTATAGGAATCCATGAAGTACTAGGAGAAACTTCAAATGCCATTAAAAAAACTGTTCACAGAATTAATGAAAAAAAAATCCCAAACAGAGGGAAAGAATTTTGCATACAGATAAGTGAGGCATATTGGACTCCAGCTAGCCATGATAAAAAAAAAAAATCTACTCCTAGACATATAATAATCAAGATCTTGGAAAGCCAATAGATGAACAAAATACTACAAGGAGTTAGAGAAAAGAAACAAATCACCTGCAAAGGAAAGCCCATCAGAATCTTAGCAGACTTTTCAACACAAACCCTCAAGTCAAGTAGAGCATGGAGTGAGGTATTTCAAATCCGAAAAGAAAACAACCTCCAACCTAGACTGATATATCCTGCAAAACTGTCTTTCAAAATTGATGGGGAAATACTATACTTTCACAACAAAGAACACCTGAGAAATTTCATGAACACCAAACTGGCACTCCAAACACTTCTAAACGATACCCTGGAAAAAGCAAAGAAGACCACAACTCCAGAAGGGCCAACAGAGCAAATATACCAGGCAAAGCAAGAAATTAAAAGGTGGGCAGGGGGGAGAACCAGCAACAGGAAAATAACATGACAATGAAAAGTCAATACATAACAGTTATTAAGCATTGTTAAAGGCCTCAATTCACCAATCAAAAGAAACAAGCTGGTAAAATGGATTAAGAATCAAAATCCAACAATATGCTGTATACAAGAAACCTACTTAATCCACAAAGAAATTCACTGACTGAGAATAAAAGGATGGAAAACAGTTCTCCATGAGACAGGAGCCCAGAAAAAAGCAGTGGCAGCTGTCTTATTTGCAGACAGAATAGATTTCAAACCAAAACTAATTAAAAGAGACAAAAAAGGCCACTGCATCCTTGTAAAGGGAACAATACAAGAGGAAGAAATGACAATCATAAATATATATGCACCAAATACTAATGCCCCCAAATGTACAAAACAAATTTTAATGGATATGAAAAATGAAATAAGCACCAATACAATTGTGGTGGGGGGCCTCAATACTCCACTGACACAAATAGACAGATCATCTAGGCAAAAAAATAACAATGAAATAACAGAACAGAACCAAGTCTAGAATAAATAGACTTAGTAAATGTCTACAGAGTGTTCCACCCCACAAAATCAGAATATACATTCTTTTCAGTTGTACGTGGGTCATTCTCCAAAATAGACCATATGATACCTGATGGAACATGCTTAAGTAAATGCAAAGGAATTGTATATTATCAGACCATAGTGCAATTAAACTGGAGATCAATAGCCTAAGAAACCACAAGAACTTTACAAACACATGGAAATTAAATAACACCCTGCTTAACAACCATCAGGTCACAGAGGAAATTAAAGAAGAAATTAGACAGTTTCTACAATTAAATGATGATGTTAATATGACATACAGGAATCTATGGGACACAATGAAAGCAGTTCTACATGGAAAATTCATAGTAGTAAATGCCCATACTAGGAAAACAGAGCAAGTCAAATAAACAAACTAATGCTTAACATTAAGCTTCTAGAAAAAAAAAGAAAGACAAACAAAAAGCTCATATAAAAGAGGAAATTATAAAGATGAGATCAGAAATTAATGCAATGGAGACTCAGAGAACTATACAAAAAAATCAATGAATCAAAGAGTTGGTTTTTCAAAAAAATAAATAAAATCAGTAAACCCTTAGCAAACATTATTTTAAAAAAGGAAGGAAAAGGCTCAAATTAATGCAATTAGGAACAAAAAAGGTAATACTACAACAGATATAGCACGAATCCAGAGATCATCAATACCTACTTCGAGAACCTGTACTCTAATAAAATGGAAAATACAGAACAAAGGGACAGGTTCCTAGATACATATGAAATTCCAAGGTTGAATGAAGAAGATTTAAAAAAAACTAACACCACAAATACATTCAGTGAATTTGAAAATGTAATTAAAACATTACCAACAAAGAAAAGCCCAGGTGCTGATGGCTTCACTTTTGAATTCCACAAGACATTTTAGAGAAAAACTATCAGCACTACTCTTTAAACTCTTCAATGAAATTGAAAGGAAAACAATATTTCCAAATCCATTCCTACAAGCAAGTATTATTTTGATTCCCAAACCAGGGAAAGACCCAACCAAAAAAGAATAACAGGCCAATCTCCCTAATGAACATACATGCAAAGATCATCAATAAGATACTAGCAAGCATAATACAGAGGGTCATCAAGAAGATCATACACCCTGACCAAGTCGGACTTATCCTAGGATGCAAGGATGGTTCAACATATATAAATCAATAAATGTAATACATTATATTAACAGAGTCAAGGACAAAAACCATATGATCATCTCAATAGAAGCAGAAAAAGCATTCAACAGAATTCAACACCAATTCATGATAAAAACCCTACAGAAAAGTGGAATAGATGGTCTTTACATCAACTTGATAGAGGCTATCTATGAAAAAGCCAACAGCCAATATCATTCCAAATGGTCAAAAACTGAAAACTTTCACATTAAAATCAGGAACAAGACAAGGATGCCCACCATCACCACTCCTGTTCAATATAGTTCTGGAAACATTAGCCACAGCAATTAGACATGAGAAAGAAATTAAAGCAATAAAGATAGGAAAGGAAGAAGTTAAATTGTCATTATTTGCCGATGATATGATACTCTCCATAGAGACCCCAAAAACTCTGCCAAAAGGCTTCTAGACTTAATTGACACTTTCAGCAGAGCAGCTGGTTACAAGGTCAACACCCCAAAACCAATAGCCTTCTTGTACACAAATAACAGACTCACTGAGAAAGAAATTAAGGAAACAATTCCTTTCACAATAACATTAAAAAATGAAATATCTAGGAATCAATCTAACATTGGAGACAAAAGACCTCTACACTGAAAATTACAGCACTCTAAAAATAGAGATCAAAGAGGATATAAGAATATGGAAAGATATCCCCTGCTGCAGGGTAGGAAGAATCAACATAGTGAAAATGGACATACTACCAAAACTGCTATACAGATTCAATGCAATCCTGATTGAAATCCCAACAGTATATTTCACAGAACTAGAGAAAACAATCCAAACATTCATTTGCAACCAGAAGAGGCTTAGAATAGCAAAAGCAATTCTAGGCAACAGAGACATAACAGGGGGTACCACAGTTCCCAACTTGAAACTATACTATAAAGCCACTGTGATAAAAACAGCATGGGACTGGAAAAGAAAAAGACCTGATGATCAGTGGAATAGATTGGAAGATACAGAAGCAACTCCAGATGTACTCAGCTACCTCATCTTTGATAAAGGAGCAAACCATCCTCAGTGGTGGAACGATAGCCTCTTTAATAAATTGTATTGGAAAAAATGGATTTAAATCGGCCAAAGATTAAAACTAGGCCCTTATCTTTCACCATGCACTAAACTAAAATCTAAGTGAATTAAAGATCTAAATATTTAAAAAGAAACACTAAACTTTCTGGAAGATAAGGTAGGCAGAACTCCTTGAAGACACTGGCATAGGAAAAGACTTTATGAACAAATTATCAGCAGCTCGAGAACTAGTGCCAAAAAGTAAACAACTAGGATCTCATTGTATTAAAGTTTTTGCAGTGCAAGAGAATTCACCAATAGAGCTAAGAGACAACCTACAATGTGGGGAAAATTTTTCACCAGCTACTCCTCAGACAAAGGACTATTATCTAGAATATATAAAGATCTCAAAAAATTCAGACCCCCAAATACAAAGACCTGATTCAAAAATGGACATCTGAAGTGAACAGACATTTCTCAGACATTGAAGTAAAAGCAGCAAGTAAATATATGAAAAAATGTTCCACATCACTGGTCATTTGAGAGATGCAGATGCAAACCAAACTGCGATTCCACCTTGCCCCAGAAAAAAATGGCTGCTATCAAGAAATCAACCAATGGGGGCCAGGGGTTTGGCCAGTGGTTTCTGCCTCACAAGTGCAAGGGCCCAAGTTCGACCCCTGGTACCCAAAGAAAAGAAGGAGGAGGAGGAGGAGGAGAAATCAACCAATAAAAAATGTTGGCAGGGTTGTGGGGAGAAAGGAACCCTTCTCCATTGTTGGTGGGTGTGCAAACTGGTGCAACCACTGTGAAAAGCAATATGCAGATACCTCAATGAACTAGGACTAGAGATTCCATTTGACCCAGCTGTCCCTTTTCTGGATAGCTTCCAAAAGAATTAAAAGAATCATACCACAGTGATATATGCACACACATCTTTATAGCAGCACAGTTTGTAATAGCTGAAACTTGGAAACAGTCCAATTGTCCATCAGTTGGAGGCTGCATAAGGAAGATGCAGTTTTTCTATTAAAAGGAGTACTACTCAGCCATAAAGAATGAGCAACTAGAGTCATTCATAGGAAAATGGAACATATTGAAGCCATACTCAAGTGAAATAAATAGGACACACATGATGTGTAAATTCTGAATAGTTTCTTTGGAGTGAAAAAGTAAAAGTTAAATAACATCCAATTTATATAACTGACATTGTGAAATAGGAAGAAAATGGCTAAAGGTGTAGGGGAAGTGGGAAGGTAGGGGAAAGGAAATAAGGGAAAATGAAAAGTATGAGAAAAGGAAAAATGGAAACAAAGTCTTTGTAAATAGGGAAGGGTGGAGGGGGTAAAGGGAAGGCAGGGGTATGGGGAAAAAATGAAAACCAAGATCTGTCATGTAAAGATACAAGAACCCAATGATAAATGTAATCCCAATGATAAAAGAACACTTTTGGGTTGGGGATTTAACTCAGTGGTGCTGCTGCCTGCCTAGAAAGTACAAGGTCACCAGTTTGATCTCCAGTACCAAAAAAAAGCGAAGTAGCCAAACCGAGGTACTTTTAAAAATTTTGAGGCTATACTCTTAAGTGAAATAAATAGGACACACTTGAGTAAATACCAAATAGTTTCTCTGGTGTGAAAAACTAAAAGTGTAGATAAGGGGCAAATGGTATAATTGGGAATGTGAAATAGAAAGAAAATGGCTAAAGTGGAAGTGAGAAGGGGAGGGGAAAGGAAATAAGGGAAAAGAAAAAATGTGAAAAAATGAAAATATGGAAGCAAAGTCTTAGTAAATAGGGAAGGGTGAAGCGGGTGAAGGGAGGGCAAGATATAAACAAGAACCAAGACATATCAAGTAAAGGTACAAGATGCCCATGATAAATGTAGCTGTTTTGTTTGCTTTAAATGTACCAATAAGCTTAATGGAAAAAAATGTACATAGAATGAAGAGGTTTTGAGTTTGGAAAGATGTCCCTCGGGAAATGCTATGGTTTGGATATGATTTGAGCATGTATTCGAGGTTTCTTGTACTAGGATCTTGATCCTGATATAACACACTGAGAGGTGGGAGATATTTAAGAGGTGGGCCCAGTGAAAGGCGATTAGATCACAGGGACAATCAGAAAGGATTGATTCTCACCACAGCAGGTTCTTGTGAAAGCTGGTTGTTACTGAGTGAGACCATCTGCTTTTTAGCCTCTTCTGCTTCTGGCCAGTTCCTTTTCCATTTCTCTGCCATATTGTGATGTAGTTGGAGGCCTCACCATATGCCAGCGTCATGGCATTTGTGTTTCCAGCAAGCAAAATCATGGGCCAAATAAAACTGTATATTCTTTACAAAATACCTAGCCTCAGGTATTTTGTTACAGTAACACAAAATGGAACAAATAGGGAATAACTAGTGCTAGAAGAAAGGCCTTTCTATCTTCCTAGTGAGTACCTCCATGAATATACAGAGAAAATATGTGAAGAAGGCTGTGAGGAAGATGTTTCCCAGAGGAGACCAGAAAAGCAAACAGGCTGCAGCAGCTCTGAGCAGGCATTGTGCTTTGATGGAGCAGGGCAGGGGTTGAAGATTTACATGGGAACTCTGCTGCCAAGTGCATCCTGCTTAGATGAGTGACCTGACTGGCATTGCCCTCAGATGACAGGCACTATTCTGATCCTCACTTCCTATAACTTGGAGGCTGGAATCTCGTGCCCTGTAAACTCATCGTCATATTAAAACCTGTACCTAGACTTTTACAGGTGTTGGTAATGTTATGTGTCTATTTGGCTTAAGAGATTTTCCTAATTGGAGAATATTGCAGAACTTATTTTAGTGAAGGAAGAAAAGTTATTTTACTATTTGAGGTAAAGGATGTCACTGCTTCCATTTGACCAGTAGGAATTTGAAAACTTGTGCCCTACTCTGCCATGCACATATATGAACACTTCTAGTAACTTCAGAGCCTCTTGTTCAA
Organism: Fukomys damarensis; assembly: GCF_012274545.1. Taxonomy (NCBI): domain Eukaryota; kingdom Metazoa; phylum Chordata; class Mammalia; order Rodentia; family Bathyergidae; genus Fukomys; species Fukomys damarensis. The sequence continues at coordinate 24,191,324 of NW_022900945.1, read as the reverse complement.
TTTTGCCATCTGTAAAAGGGGGATATTTGCCCTGTGTATTTCACAAGGTTACTATAATGATCATACAAGAAAATTTATTTGAAAGTGTACTGGAAACTGGAAAGCCCTATTTCAATTCATAATTGTAGTAATCTTGAAAAGCTGACATGTAATGAACATTCACTTCATGCTGAGCTCTGTTCTATGCACTTTCATCCCATTATTCCACTTATTCTTATCAAGTACATCTGATCTCATCACATGATAACATCGTGTCAAGAGCTTCACTGAGATCACTGGATTCATGACATGAAGAATAGAATATCAGAATCGTACATTCTTAAATTTAAAAAGCAAAGACAAAAACCAAGATATAAGAGGTCCTGTTTATTGAAAATGTCCTCAATTCTTGGACTTTGGGAAGCAGAAAGGAGAGTCTGTTCTGAAAGAGTTGTATTTGTATTCTTCTTTAGTAAAGGTAGGCATGCAGGGTATTGTATTTTCTGTGAATTACAGCAAAACCTTCCTTCATAGAATGGCAATTTTTTAAAATCAGAAACGTTGTAACCAAAAGGGTCCATCCTAGGTTATTAGAAAATGGGATGTAATAGCAATAAATTAAAAAGCAATAAATCTTGCCCAATATAGTTTCAAAGATACTCCAAACAAAACATATGTACCTGAAAGGCTTGGAGCAGAGTCAGGGAAAGTGAAGAGATCAAATCTGGCCTCTTATAACAAAAAAAGCTCAGAAACATGTGAGGTAAAACACAGATAGACTCCGTGAGCTACACTCAGACCTCCATGGAGACAAGGGAACCTCCAGGCAGGCTCCATAAATCATACACACACACACACACACACACACACACACACACACACACACACACACACATGTATTAAAGACACCTAAGCTAGCTGCTAATCAGTATTGACACACAGTGACTTGTTCTTGTGTCAAACATAATTCAAGACCCAGGAAAATGCATGTCTACATCTCTTGCCCTTTGTCTTCTAGACAGCATCAGAAACCAGGCACATGAGGGTTTGTGGACTGTACCACGAGCTCCGTAAGAAACAGGGCCGTAGGGCCGGGGATTTAGGTCAGCGGTTCGGTGGCCTGCCTCGCAAGCGCAAGGACCCGAGTTTGATCCCTGGTACCACCAAAAAAAAACAGAAACAGGGCCCTAATGTATGGGGAGGATTCAAGTGCCAGAAGCACATTTAGGTAAGGGAAAAGACAAATTAACTTGTCAAATCCTTCTCTCAGGTAGTGTGAATGCTACAGAGTTTTGTGCAATAAGGTCTCATTTTCTGATAGCACCAAGGGTACATTTTCCTGCTTCTCTTTGTGTTCCTGTTTAGTTTTAGGGATACTCAGAATTTAGTGTAGTATAGTTACAGTAGTATGGGCTAGCAAAGAAATATTTTACAGCAATTCATATTGCTCTTAAAAAGTGTAAGTGTAGATGTAACCTTCAGAAAGCATGATACCTATTTTTTGCATTGATGACAAAATAAACTGAATGCTAGAATTGTAAATAGTTTCTGAAATGTTTAATAAAATATAATTTAAAAATTTAAATTAAATTCAACTTTAAACAATTCAGAAGTTGTCTGAGTACAATGTTTAAGAAATAATGGTGGCAATATGAATGATAAACAGATTTACCTTCTAGAACACTACCTCCCCAAATTTAGTGTTTATCATGCACAGCACACATTTAGAAGTTCAAAGATTATATGCAACATTCTCCAAATCTTCCCAAGAATGAAAAAAAAATTTTATCACAGAGATTGAATTCATAACCTTGCGCTTTTGAGACATGTGCACTGCCACTGAGCTAAATCCCTGGCCCCTAAAATTGAAATACTTTGATGAAACAAGGTGATAAAATCACTCTTGGACACATGATAGAAATACTGTTTAAATATTGTTCAAATAATTGAATTTAAAATACAAAACACACCAGAAGAGTTAATCAAAAGAGCAGAAAAATCTCAAATATGAGTCAGATCTGTGGAGGAAAAGTAATTGGGAATTCAAACTATTCAGTTGTTTGATACAAACTATTGCTTGTTACTAATAATATCAAACTTGACAAAAATTTTAAACATACCTCGGTTTGGCTACTTCGCTTTTTTTTGGTACTGGAGATCAAACTGGTGACCTTGTACTTTCTAGGCAGGCAGCAGCACCACTGAGTTAAATCCCCAACCCAAAAGTATTCTTTTATCATTGGGATTACATTTATCATTGGGTTCTTGTATCTTTACATGACAGATCTTGGTTTTCATTTTTTCCCCATACCCCTGCCTTCCCTTTACCCCCTCCACCCTTCCCTATTTACAAAGACTTTGTTTCCATTTTTCCTTTTCTCATACTTCTATTTTCCCTTATTTCCTTTCCCCTACCTTCCCACTTCCCCTACACCTTTAGCCATTTTCTTCCTATTTCACAATGTCAGTTATATAAATTGGATGTTATTTAACTTTTACTTTTTCACTCCAAAGAAACTATTCAGAATTTACACATCATGTGTGTCCTATTTATTTCACTTGAGTATGGCTTCAATATGTTCCATTTTCCTATGAATGACTCTAGTTGCTCATTCTTTATGGCTGAGTAGTACTCCTTTTAATAGAAAAACTGCATCTTCCTTATGCAGCCTCCAACTGATGGACAATTGGACTGTTTCCAAGTTTCAGCTATTACAAACTGTGCTGCTATAAAGATGTGTGTGCATATATCACTGTGGTATGATTCTTTTAATTCTTTTGGAAGCTATCCAGAAAAGGGACAGCTGGGTCAAATGGAATCTCTAGTCCTAGTTCATTGAGGTATCTGCATATTGCTTTTCACAGTGGTTGCACCAGTTTGCACACCCACCAACAATGGAGAAGGGTTCCTTTCTCCCCACAACCCTGCCAACATTTTTTATTGGTTGATTTCTCCTCCTCCTCCTCCTCCTCCTTCTTTTCTTTGGGTACCAGGGGTCGAACTTGGGCCCTTGCACTTGTGAGGCAGAAACCACTGGCCAAACCCCTGGCCCCCATTGGTTGATTTCTTGATAGCAGCCATTTTTTTCTGGGGCAAGGTGGAATCGCAGTTTGGTTTGCATCTGCATCTCTCAAATGACCAGTGATGTGGAACATTTTTTCATATATTTACTTGCTGCTTTTACTTCAATGTCTGAGAAATGTCTGTTCACTTCAGATGTCCATTTTTGAATCAGGTCTTTGTATTTGGGGGGTCTGAATTTTTTGAGATCTTTATATATTCTAGATAATAGTCCTTTGTCTGAGGAGTAGCTGGTGAAAAATTTTCCCCACATTGTAGGTTGTCTCTTAGCTCTATTGGTGAATTCTCTTGCACTGCAAAAACTTTAATACAATGAGATCCTAGTTGTTTACTTTTTGGCACTAGTTCTCGAGCTGCTGATAATTTGTTCATAAAGTCTTTTCCTATGCCAGTGTCTTCAAGGAGTTCTGCCTACCTTATCTTCCAGAAAGTTTAGTGTTTCTTTTTAAATATTTAGATCTTTAATTCACTTAGATTTTAGTTTAGTGCATGGTGAAAGATAAGGGCCTAGTTTTAATCTTTGGCCGATTTAAATCCATTTTTTCCAATACAATTTATTAAAGAGGCTATCGTTCCACCACTGAGGATGGTTTGCTCCTTTATCAAAGATGAGGTAGCTGAGTACATCTGGAGTTGCTTCTGTATCTTCCAATCTATTCCACTGATCATCAGGTCTTTTTCTTTTCCAGTCCCATGCTGTTTTTATCACAGTGGCTTTATAGTATAGTTTCAAGTTGGGAACTGTGGTACCCCCTGTTATGTCTCTGTTGCCTAGAATTGCTTTTGCTATTCTAAGCCTCTTCTGGTTGCAAATGAATGTTTGGATTGTTTTCTCTAGTTCTGTGAAATATACTGTTGGGATTTCAATCAGGATTGCATAGTATATAGCATTTGGTAGTATGTCCATTTTCACTATGTTGATTCTTCCTACCCTGCAGCAGGGGATATCTTTCCATATTCTTATATCCTCTTTGATCTCTATTTTTAGAGTGCTGTAATTTTCAGTGTAGAGGTCTTTTGTCTCCAATGTTAGATTGATTCCTAGATATTTCATTTTTTAATGTTATTGTGAAAGGAATTGTTTCCTTAATTTCTTTCTCAGTGAGTCTGTTATTTGTGTACAAGAATGCTGTTGGTTTTGGGGTGTTGACCTTGTAACCAGCTGCTCTGCTGAAAGTGTCAATTAAGTCTAGAAGCCTTTTGGCAGAGTTTTTGGGGTCTCTATGGAGAGTATCATATCATCGGCAAATAATGACAATTTAACTTCTTCCTTTCCTATCTTTATTGCTTTAATTTCTTTCTCATGTCTAATTGCTGTGGCTAATGTTTCCAGAACTATATTGAACAGGAGTGGTGATGGTGGGCATCCTTGTCTTGTTCCTGATTTTAATGTGAAAGTTTTCAGTTTTTGACCATTTGGAATGATATTGGCTGTTGGTTTTTTCATAGATAGCCTCTATCAAGTTGATGTAAAGACCATCTATTCCACTTTTCTGTAGGGTTTTTATCATGAATTGGTGTTGAATTCTGTTGAATGCTTTTTCTGCATCTATTGAGACGATCATATGGTTTTTGTCCTTGACTCTGTTAATATAGTATATTACACTTATTGATTTAATGTATGTTGAACCATCCTTGCATCCTAGGATAGGTCCGACTTGGTCAGGGTGTATGATCTTCTTGATGACCCTCTGTATTATGTTTGCTAGTATCTTATTGATGATCTTTGCATTTATGTTCATTAGGGAGATTGGCCTGTTATTCTTTTTTGGTTGGGTCTTTCCCTGGTTTGGGAATCAAAGTAGTACTTGCTTCCAGGAATGAATTTGGTTTTTTTTTGTTTTGTTTTTTGTTTTTAATTTTTTGTGACAGGGTCTCACTATATAGTTGAGATTGACCTGGAACTTACTATGTAGTACAGGCTGGTCTCAAACTCACAGTGATCCTCCTGCCTCAGCCTCCAGAGTGCTGGGATTACAGGGTGCACCACCACACCCAGCTTTTCCAGAAATGAATTTGGAAGTATTGTTTCCCTTTAAGCTTCATTAAAATGTTTAAAGAATAGTGGCAGTAGTTCTTCTCTAAATGTCTTGTACTATTCAACAGTGAATCCATGAGGACCTGGGCTTTTCTCCATTGGTAAACATTTAATCATGTTTTCAATTTCACTGATTGTAATTGGGGTGTTTAGAATTTTTAATCTTATTCATTCAACTTTGTTAACTCATAAATATCAAGAAATCTAGCTGAGCATGGTGGTGCGTATCTTTAATCCCAGCACTCCAGAGGCTGAGGCAGGAGGATTGCTTCAAGTGTGAGACCAGCCTGGGCTACACAGTGAGTTCCACAGCAGTCTGAACTACATAGTGAGACCCTCTCTCAAAATCAAACAGACAAACAAACAAAACAAAAAAACAAAAGGAAAATAAAAATAAAAAGAAAGAAATCTGTCCATTTGTTCTGTTTTTCATTTTATTAGAGTACAGGTTCTTCAAGTAGGTATTGGTGATTCTCTGGATTTCGGCTGTATCTGTCATGACTTCACCTTTTTTGTTCCTAATTGCATGGATTTGAGGCTTTTCTTTCCTTTTTTTGATAAGGTTGCCTAAAGGTTTATTGATTTTATTTATTCTTTCAAAAACCAACTCTTCGATTCATTGATTTTTAAAAAATTATTATTCTCTTAGTTTCCACTGCATCAATTTCTGCTCTGATCTTTATCATTTCTTCCCTTTTACCAGCTTTGGGCTTTTCTTGCTCTTCTTTTTCTAGGAGCCTAAGATTCATCATTAGGTTATTTATTTGAGCTTATTCTGTTTTCCTAGTGTGGGCATTCACTGCTATGAATTTCCCTAGTAGAACTGCTTTCATTGTGTCCCATAGATTTCTGTATGTTGTACTGTCATTATCATTTATTTGTAAAAACTGACTAATTTCTTCTTTAATTTCCTCTGTTACCCATTGATTGTTCAGTAGACTCTTGTTCAGTTTCCCTGTGTTTGTGAATTTCTTACAGTTTCTTATGCTATTGATCTCCAGCTTAATTGCCCTATGGTCTGATAATATACATGGGATTCGCATTTATTGAAACTTGTTCTATGAGCTAGTATGTGGTCTATTTTGGAGAATAACCCATGTACAGCCTAAAAGAATGTACATTCTGATTTTGTGGAGTAGAACATTCTAGTCATCTATTACAACCATTTGTTCTAAAGCTTGCTTCAGTTCTAGTCTTTTGTTGATTTTTTTTGTCTAGATGATCTATCTATTTAAGATAGTGGAGTATTTAGGTCCCCCACTTTAGTTGTATCAGTGCTTATTTAGTTTTTCATGTCCCTTAATATTTGTTTTATATAGTCAGGGGCATTAACATTTGGTGCATGTATATTTATGGTTGTCATCTCTTCCTCTTGGATTTTTCTCTTTCTAAGGATGTAGTGTCCTTATTTGTCCCTCTAATCAGTTTTGGTTTGAAATTTACTTTGTCTGCAAATAAGATAGCTACCCCTGCTTTTTTCTGGGCTCTTGTTGCATAGCGAACTGTTTTCCATTCTTTCACTTTCTGTCTATGAGTTTCTTTTTTAACTAGGTGTGTTTCTTGTATTCAGAATATTGTTGGATTTTGCTTCTTTAGTTTTTTGGTACCAGGGATTGAACTCAGGTCTTTGAACTTGTGTGGCAGGTGGCAGAACCACTGAGCTAAATCCCTAGTCCCTGGATTTTGCTTCTTAATCCATTCTGCCAGTCTATTTTCTTTTGATTGGTGAATTGAGGCCTTTAACATTGATGGTTATAACTGCCATGTATTGACTTATCACTGTCATATCATTGTCCTGTTGTTGGCTCTTTTTAATTCTTCCCCCTCTTTAGTTTCTTGCCTTTCCTAATTGATTTGCTCCTTTGGGCCTCATGGTGTTGTGACCTTCATTGTCTTTTTCTCAGATATTGTGTAGAATTGTTTGTAGTGTTGGTTTGGTATTCATGAAGTTTCTCAGGTGTTCTCTGTCATGGAAGTATCTTATTTCCCCAACCTTTTCAAAAAAGAGTCTTGCAGGATACATCAGTCTAGGTTGGAGGTTGTTTTCTCTTAGGACTTGAAACACCTTGCTCCAGGCTCTCCTTGACCGGAGGGTTTGCACTGAAAAATCTGCTGTGATTCTGATGGGCTTTCCTTTGCATGTGATGTATTTCTTTTCTCTAACTGTTTGTAGTATTTTGTTCTTCTGTTGGGTTTATGTCTAGCTGTAGATTTTTTTTTTCATCATGGCTAGTTGGAGTCCTATATGCTTCACTTATTTGTACGTCAAATTCTTCCCCTCTGTTTTCTGGGTTTATTTTTTTTGAAGTTTTCTGTCATTAATTCTGTGAACACCTTTTTTAAGTCACTTGTATATTCTCCTGGTACTTCAGGTATTCCTGCCAGTCCTATGTTATTAAGATGTTACTGTTCTTAAGAGATCTCTCTTTTCACAGTCACTGACTGTAGTCCTATCTTCTATATCTGATATTCTATCTTCACATTTGTTTATCCTGCTGTGAATGCTTTCTATAGTGTTTTTAATCTCCTGGCTATCTATTTGAATCTGTTTCATGGATTTCATTTCTTTCCTATGTTGGGCATTCATGGCTTCTATCATGGTCCTGAGCTCAACAATTTTTTGTCAGTTTCTGCTCTAGAGTCTCTAATCATGTCTTGAATTGTGCTCACCATCTCTGTAGTTAACTGGGAAATTGTTTCTGTTTTGAATTTTTCTAGAGCCTGATTGATCTGTTTTGTTACTTCTTGTGCTATGAGTTCAGGGTGTCCTAGTGATCAAAAGTATTCTTTAAAGATTTTAGTGAAGTAATTTCCTAAACCCACATATCCTGCAAAATATACAATAAAAAGAACATTTCAACATAATTTAAGGGCATTAAGACAAAGAAATAATAAGTTTACCTGACTATAAGGAGATTATTCATGTGTAAATGATTCTTAATAATAATTTCCATTTTTATTAGAGACTGTTATCTGGCCATTGTATGTCAATATATAGACTTAATTGGAGATAGATGTGAAGAAATTTATTTATCCTCTGCTAATTTTTATTCCTTTATAGTAAAACACTAAAAAATTTGAAATGCGTATGTAAGAAATACTTTGTATATCTAAATATTCCATTAAAAGGTATTCTTTAAATGTTGGCAAGTATGTGAGAGGAACATACATTCTTGGTAGGAATGTAAACTAATACAACCCCTATGGAATTAAATATGCAGATTCCTTTAAAGTAAAGATAGAAGTTACATTTGACCCAGCTATACCTATCTTAGGTATTTTTCCCAAAAGTGCTAAAGACATCACACTACAGCGATACACACATACCTGTGTTTATAGCAGCATAATTCATAGTAGCTACACTATACAAGTAGTCTAAATGCCCATCAACAGATAAATGGATAATGAAAATATAAAATATGTACCCAATGGAGTATTACTCAATCAAAAAGATGAATTTGAGTTATTTACAGAAAAATAGATGGTTCTCAAGTTCATAATGTTAAATGAAACAAGTCAGACACATAAGGTTAACTATCATATGATTTGTCTCATTTGAGGAACCCATAATGTAGATAAATCAAAGAGTAAAGTAAAGGAATATGATAGGAAAGAATGGAGCAGACTCTTTGGTGATGGGGAAGGAGATCAGAGAAAAGTGAGAGAAGGAAGGGAAGGAAACTGAAAATGACACCCCACAAAATGATGGTAATTATTATGTATCACAAATTCATACCAATAAAAAGATATTTCTTTAACATATTCATGTAAAAAAGTGGTGCATTTGATATTTAAATAGTTTATGATATTTTCTGTGAGGCTGCTTTGTCACATGGACTGCATTATAGTTTTTGAGTATTTGTTGAATTTATACTTAAAATTAATTCCCTAATTTAGATATTGATTTAAAAATTTTAGTTTAATTTAATTTAATTTAGCAGAGTGGTTTCTCCAAATTGAAAAGAAAGTATATACAGAAATGAAGGCAAGACAAATTAATTTTGTGTAATAAATATATAATAGATGATGAATTATGTATATCTTTATTACTCACCCAAGTATCATCATTTCATTAACAGAGCACTCAGGCATTCACAATAATAATTAATTCAGTTATCTTTGATATTTTGCTGACAGTCACATTAAAAACATACTTTTGCACACCTTTTCTGAATTTTGTCATTATGACTATCTACTTGTCAAGGTAAGAAGATGGAACATATTTTATTCAACAGTTTAGAGCATTACTCATAACTTCTAAATATTTGGATGTATGACCCATAGGCCTCCATTTTTTTCTTGCCTTGGGTCCCACCAATGTTAGGAGCAGGTCACCTGTCTGGAAAAAAGTGGAATCAACTTTGGGCTTCCCCATCCTCTGGAGCCATCCTAAAGGATAACAGGAGTGAGGGTCTTGAGTGTATTTGGACAGGGCAAGTTAGGATTTCACAACCTTTTCCTTTCTCATACCCCATAGGAGACACATAAACGCTTCTCCCTATGTTCTCACTGATACCCAGCAATCTTTAACCAGAGGATAAATCTCTACAATACCATTTAAATATGTAAATGCACAATTAAGTTGCCACTTAAATGTGGCTGACTTTTAGTTAGTGTAATTAGTCTTCCAGTTCTTCAGCCTCTGGAATTGTTCACTAACAAAAAGCATACCATTATTTAACTAGGGTCAGTCTTCATTGTCCAACTGAAAGTGTTTGGTTTGGAGAGAAGAGAAAAGGGTATTGAGGAATTGACAGAAGTCTTAAAATATACAAAAGATATGCATGAGGGATTAGGTGTAATCTGCCAACAGTGGCACAGTGGGTGGTTGTTCAGGCTCTGCTCAGAGGTGCTCAGCCTTGAGGCAAGAAGGGGCTGCAATGCTTCTCTTGTTCTGCTCTTCAAGCCGCATGTCTAATGCCAGGTGAAGTCAGCCCAGAGAGTGCATCTTGCTCTTATTCTTGTAAAGTTCCTCTCTGGGACAGTTTCTCTGGGAACAGAAAAAGCTCCAACTGGTGAAAGTTACATGCTTGCTGCCTTAGTTACTTTTCTCCCATTGGTGAGATAAAATACCTGACATCTGAGGTTAAAGGGGGAAAGATTTATTTGGCTTACAGCTCATAGAGGTTTCAGTTCATAATCAGATGGCTCCAAGGCAAGATGGCAGAGGAGCCACAATTCATGGTGGTGAAAGACAGCAAAAAAACCAGGGACCTTTAACAGTGTCTTTCTGCCCCTTTTATCCCATCCAAACTACTGGGATTAGGGTGGTATCAAGCCAATCATTCACGTGTAGTAGTTTAGTAATCACATAGCCTTAATCCCAACATCACACATTCCAGATTCAGTCACCTCTGAAAAAGAAAGCCCCAATTCATCCTCATGAGGTTTTGGAAGGCATCTAAACACAATTTAAGTGCAAATTTGTAGTTACTATCAGGAAAAGCTGGTTTATAACTATTTAATTTAATCCTTTTAATAACCATAAAAGATAGGTGCAGTCATAGTCCTCACTTAATAGAAGAGAAAACAGGCTAAGAAGTTAACCACCTTCTTCAGTGTTCCTCAGTAGTAAACTCATTATGCAAAGCCCAGCTTTTCTGATTAAAAATACCCACATACATTGTTATAGTGCATTCTAACAATTTGGGAGGCTCTATGACGTGGGTTGCCTTGGAAAGTAACAATTTTCATTTTGTTTAAATGCTATAGAATAGGCTAAATACCAACTCATCAAATATGTCATAAAGGGGATTCACATATGCAAATCAATAGTCACTTAACAATATTGGTTTTTTTCAGGAACACAGAAGCCTCTCCACATATTTGAAGTATTAATGCAGGATATTAAAGGCAAAACCACTGGAAAAATTAGGGCAACTAAGATCAGGAAGACACTAGCAAAGGTCTCAGCCTGTCATACTAACAGAGGTGATTCACTAGTGTGCACCTGAAAGCCACTGCAAATTTTAAGGACCCTGCAGAGAGCTCCTGCCCTCTATCTCAGTCTATAGCACCAATCAATATAATTCTTTAGACTCTCACCTTGGGACTGCTTAGAACCTCACGAGTACTCAGGCTTCTGGCAGTAACTGCACCAAGAGAATTATGGTCTCTCCTCTTTGCTCTTTCAGTTTTACAGGAGTATCTCAGTGGTGGTGGTGCTGACTCTGACCAGGGCCGTATGGAGAAGGGAATTCTGGGAAATAGTTCCTGTCTGGAAGAAGGTGGTGTGAATTTGTATTGATGGCACTCCAGCAAAATTCCTAAGCCCCTTCGCATAAAAGTAGGACTTTATGATGTGTACTTATCTGACTTTCTTTTCTTTTATAAGATGTTGAAAGCAAAAAGTGACACAGAGAAGCTATAACAGAAAGGTTAGGCTTGGAGAGGTATGGGGGCTTGCACCTGTAGTTACAGCTGCTCTAGAGGCTGAAGCAGGAGGATTGCTTGAGTCTGGGAGTTTGAGGCCAGACTGGGCAACATAGTGAGGCCTTATCTCTTTAAAAAAAGAAACAAAGGGCTGGGGATTTAGCTCTGTGGCACTGTACCTGCTCTGTAAGCACAAAGTCCTGAGTTTGATCCTCAGTACCAGGGGTGGGGAGAGACTAAAATGTAGTTAAATTTTCACCTTATTATTTTGCCTAACATTTGAGCACTGTCAACGGAGCTGCAAAACCAAGTGTACTCAGGGCCTGGGATTTAGCTCAGTGGTTCCACCACCTGCCTTGCAAGCTTAAGGACCCGAGTTCAATCCCCGGTACCAAAAAACAAACAAAAAAACCAAATGTGCTCCTTGGATTTTAGAAAAATTCATTTTCTCATGAAACCTGTGTTCATAGAAAATATATCAAAAGGGGCAAAATGTAGGAGGCTTTCTTTTAACACAGGGTCTCACTATGTACTATAGTTCAGGTTGGCCTTGAACTCTCTATGTAGCCTAGTTTAGGCTTAACCTCACCCTGATCCTCTTGGCTCAGACTCCTGGGTGCTAAGATTGCAGATATGTGCCACCACAGCCAGCTTTTAGGAGACTATTTCTATGCATAGTGAAACAGAATTTAGCTGGAAGGAACCTAGATTTCAATTGGTTTCATATAGCCCAAACCACTTCTTGTTCACCTGAAAGTTTATCAGAAACATGAGCATCTCTGAGTGTGGTTGGGAGGTGTAGTGGTAACCCCCTGAGAGAGCTGGCAAACCGTGGGACAGGGAGGAATTCTGGCAAGAAGGAGAATGGTACTGGAGTTTCAGAGCTACCTCTTAAGGATTTAAGACCTACCAAGATGGCTGAGCCTGATGTCTGGCAACACCTTTAGTTTATTGCAGGAGCCAAGGAAGGTTAAAAGATTAAGTGAAATCATGAGCAGCTTAGTAACAGCCTCAAGAATGAAACTCAGGTATTCTGATACCCAGCCTGAGATGCTTTCCATCTTAGTATTACCTATCTAACTAGTTATCTATCCATCGTCCCATCCTTTTTTCCTTCTATTCTTCCATCTACCCCCTTATCTTTCTACATACATGTAATCATCCAGCTGTGTGATCTCTTTCTTTCATCTCTGACGCCATGTGAAACTCTATGAAGATAGGTGAAAGCATCTATTTCCTTTTCTAAAGGTAATGGAAGAAGGGGAGTAGGAAACAGGGGAGCTATTGATTTTTGTTTGTTTGTTTTGGTTCCTTTCTGAGTAAAGAAAAAGGCTTTAGTCTATAACACAGCATCATAACAATAGCAGGACCTATGAATTTTTCCAATAGGTAATTCCAGGCTGAAGACAATGTATTTGAAGAACAGCCTAGTGTGCTGCAATATTAAAACAGTAGGCCACTATGGCTGCAATATACCAGCTATTGATAATGAGATTACAGACTCCTGCCTCCCAGTATTCTCTCTTCTGGGTCCCAGCACTCAATTTTGCTGCAAAAGAACCCCTGTTGCTGAAGTGAGGGTAGGGCCTTGGTGGTGTGAGCAAAGTCTTTTGCTTACATTTGGTGTAAGAACTATTTATAAGTGGCTTTATAAGTACTAGTGAAACCACCTACTTTTATATCACCTTAGGAAGCAAGACCTTAAAATCACTTGTTCAAAGTTAGGAAATCACATCTCTGTTCACTTACCTGAATCTAATCATGGTATTTATGCATATGGTTTATTATATTGAAAGAGCTGCTCTCTTCTGCCAAGCCTTTGGGGAACATTAATCAAATTCATTAATTACTTAACATATGGCTTACAGCTGAAATATTTTGTCTGAATTTGGGGACTGAATTTTAAGAGGCACATTGGCAAACTAGAATGTGTTTAGAGGGTGGTCAGGATTAATAGTGATAAAATATAATTTACAAAAGCAACACTTATGAGTCTTTTGCTAAACACATTGCATGAATTGTTACTTTGCATCCTTATAGCATTTTACCTTTGGGCAAGCAGAAGATTAGAAAGCTTGGGTTGCTAAGGGTCACACAGTGAGTGACTTAGGCCCTGATGCCAGATCTGAGTTATTAGCCATTCATTGTTTTGGAAGAAACCCAGAAACTATGTCATAGGAGAAGCTGTAAAGAACTGAGGATGTTTCTGCTGAAGAAGGGAAGAATGAAAAGACAAGTGGAGGCTAATTATTGGGTGGCAAGTTTTATCTCAGAATAAGGAAGCTCCCATCTTTAGAATTCAGCATGCTAGGAGACAAACTAAAAGACTTTCCCTTCTTAGAAATGGAAGCAAGATTTCAGTGCTAAAATATGCTGAACCTATGAAGTGAGAAAATGGGCCAAAAAGCCAAATTATTGTTGCAATTTCTACTTACTCTTTGAAAAACAAAATTAAATATTTCAAATTCCTATGATTTTTCTTAACTCCTGATTGGATGCTTCTCAGAATAGGTTAATTATCTCCTTTGTGATACCAAGTCTTTGAAACTGTTGCAACTCTTAGGTTTGACACTTAAGATTCCTACCTCACATGCTGTTCTGAGGATTAAATAAGCTACTATGTGTGGAAGGGCTTTGTAATAGTTGCATGTTTTACATATATAAGGGATCAGCAAACAAAAAAATATATGTTTTAAGTTCCTTTGATTTTTTTCTATATAATAGTACAGATCAGCCTTTAAAGCTATTGAATCAACTACTTATTTGTTCTAGAATGTGGTCACATAAATCCAAGGCTATTACTACTAGTAAATTATATTTATACAATAAAGACTAGTAGTACCGAGGACTTGCTTTCAAGCAATTATATTGTTTTCTAATATTAGAAAGTTCTTTTTATCTTATATTTGGAATCTTCCCTCAAAGTCTGTAGTCTAGGCAATCAATATAAAAGATTTCTACCCATTTTTGTTTTGTATTGTATTTTGAACCTGGGGCCTGGCTCATGTTAGGCAAGCACTCTACCACTGAACTATATCCCCAATTCTTTTTTAATTTTAAAAAAATTTAAGACAAGTTCTCACTGAATTTCCTAGCCTAGTCTCAAACTTGTTATCCTCCTGCCTCAGTCACCCAAGTAGCTGTGATTAAAAATTACACTATGCCTAGTGTCTTGGTTACTTTTCTCTCTTACTGAGACAAAATACCCAACACCCAAAGTTAAGAGAGTAAAGGTTTATTTAGCTTATAGTTCATAGAGATTTCAGTCCATAATTGGCTTGCTTCAAGGCAAAGTTTCACATGGCAGAGAGGCATTGCAGAGAGAAACAGTTCATGGCAGCAAATGCATCAGGGAAACTTACTAGCCTCTTTCTACCCTTTTTATCTTATCCAGAGTAGAGGGATTAGGGCGTTGCCAACCCAATCAGTGGACTGATTTAGTAAAAACACACCGTTATTCCCAGCATCACACATTCTAGATTCAGCCACCTCAGAAAAAGCCCCATGACCACATGAGGCGTTGGGGGAACATCTAGATGTAAACCATAAAGCCCAGCTGTATTCTTTGATTTTTAACATGACTTTTCTTGTCTCTGACTGATTTCTGTCTCTCCTGCTGCTTGAAATAGTCTCTGCTACCCTCTTTTCTCCATCTTTTTTTCTTTAGTCAATTTCTATTCAGCCCTTGGGCCCTGCCCTAGACATAGCTTTCTCCAGGAGGCATCCCCTAAGCCTTCATGTATCACTGGCCCGGGTTAGGATGCCCTTCTCCGTGCTTCTGTGGGTTTCTGTACTACCACATCTCTTATACTTATCATTTCTCTTATATATTTATTTTCTTCAGCCTATAATGTCTAGAAATCTAGTACTGTTCCTGTATTGTTCATGATTGTATCCTTAGGGGATATAGCAGGTTCTGACTACATCCAGATGTGAGATGTATATATAACACAATACCATTTTTTAAAAATATGAAAATAGAATCACATTAAATTAATGACCTCACCCCTAAGACCTTATGAAGTTAGTGTAGCCCTCTTCAAATCCACTTTCATATAGCTCATTACTGCACATTTCCCCATGTACTTAAGAAAAACCACATACAATATGCCAGAATTCTTTCTATTTCTGAACAGAGAAAAAAGGAATGCTCACATCATTCAGGTTTAATATATTACTAAATAAACAAGTATGTGACGACAGTTGACGAGTTGTACTTTATGCAATTGAATAGATTTCTTCGACATTTGTATCTAGAATAATTAACAAAACAAAATTGATTATATAAAAAGCCAAAGCAAGTACATAGGTGAGGAAGAAGGCTACTTCCCAGAGCCAGGAACGAAAGAGATGGTCATATCTTCAACCAGAGTATTGATAGTTAATAAATTCAGGTCCCAGGTCTTACAATTTGGGTCACAGAAATGTCAAGTCATAAAAGTCATTTATGTATCTGCAAAAAATATAACTGCTCAACAACTCAAGATTGTATTGGGGTGTATCCACAAAACTTAGTCTTTGATGTATCTGTGGAAGTGAGCTGTGTTTCTTTAAGGAAGGATTTAACATTCACTATTATTTTTATCACCATAAAAAGAATATTCCTAAAAATATAAAGCAAGTTCAGCAGTAACATCCAGTTCTATACTTCTTTGCCTAGAAAACTACTACAAGGGTAGTCAAGAAAAATTGTCAGTTCTTTTTCTCATATCATGAAATTGTCATATGGAGGACAACTATAGTGAATTTTATCAACTATTACTTGTATTGAAATCACCAATACTGTGTAAGTGTGTATGTGTGTGTTTCATTAGTTACTAATCCATCTGTGAAACATCCAATTATAAATTTGTCTTGAGTTTGTTTTCTGTTTTTGTTTTTGTTTTTTGGTATCGGGGATCAAACTCTGGTCCTTGTGCTTGCAAGGCAGGTGGCAGAACCACTGAGCTAAATCCCTGGCCCTTCTTGAGATATTTTGCAACACCATAAGTAGAGAAGAACATCAACATCTACTTTTGCAATTCGTCTCATTATAAGTTGAACCAAGTATATGGAGCATTGCTGTATCTGGAACACTACAATAAACAAAAGTCTCAAACTATGTGCAAACACAAAGAGGGTAAATTAACGTGTCTGTTCATCTATCAGTCTATATAGTGAAGAATAACCAACAGCTGAGCATTTATCTGCCATTTTCTTCACGAATAAAGTAAAAAGAGACACTTCACCTCTCAAATAAAGACATATTTTCTGAGAGTCAACAGTCATAGATTAGATTGGTATACATGTATGTGAATAAATGTGTCTGGATATATGTGTATCTATATATCTACTTGGATGTGGAAATTTGAATCCCTTTACCATCACCAACCCCCCACCCCCGGTTTCTTTTTCAGGAAAGGATTTTAGATAATAGTTCTTAAATCCTAGCATGTATAAAGTTTATGAGGATTTACTAGCCTGATTGTTTTTGAGCTGATAATAATTTGTGAATTAAGCTTAGCAATCCAAAATGAAAAATATTTCCACGTTCAAAATGGGGAAACAGGTGAGAGAAGGCATTATGGAAATGAAACACGGGGAAAGAAATCTCCCTGAAACAAAAAATATACATATGTATTGTCATAATGTGAAAATTTACAAATGAAGGACGTTCAAAATAATACTTAAAAATGAAGTAAATACAAATGTGTCACAAATTAACTCTCCAAAAAATATAATTATATTATTATTTTAACAAGGGAACTTTGGTTATTTTTTTCCACTTAGAGCGTGGGTTGTTCATTTCAAGGGATGTCAGTTTTATAGGGTATTTATTAACTTGAATCTTAATACAAATAAAATGTAATACTAAAAAATTGAAAGAAGTCAAATTTGATTTGAATGGATAGGAACTCCAGACAAACATGTTGTCTGAACTCTGCCTAATGTACTGCAACTGCCAGGAAGCATTAAAATAAGAGTGAAAGGTCAATATGTGCTTACATATAATGCATCAGGCCTAGGGAGAATGCACCATTCTTAGAAAATTATATTGTTAAAAATAAGTGACGAAGTATGAGTAGTGCTTTCAAACCCATAAAGATATTTGCAGAAAATGAAGCATGCTTACAATAAAACCAGGCTTCTGAAATAGAGGAAGGCTTGAGCTCAAGCTGCATCTTGCCAAGTAATCAGAGAAAGAGGATTACACAAATTTCCAACAACAAATTCCTCCTGCATTTGCTGAGTAAGTACACAGGGCAGGAAAGAAAAAAATCTTTAGAACCTGACTTTGTGAGACAGTTCTTTGGAGCCTTTACAAGCATTTGTTTTCCTATTTCTCCTCATTTAATGTTCTTTCTGAATAAAGCTTGAGAAGTTCTTGAAATGAAGTCCAAACTTAGAGCCAAAAATCCATTCCTTGACAATGAAAGAGGAGAAAAAATCATCCCAAACTTCCTTGTCACTATCCAAGTAAATATCCTATCTATCATAAGAATTGTGGTTCCTGGATAATAGATTAGGCACATCAATAAAATACTGTAACCACAGTTTGAGACAAATGCCCTGATACATATAAGGTCAAAGGTTGACCACGGTCGAATGGAATTCTAAGCATATTTATCACAGGCTGAGCTTCAAACTGAGTTTTAAATTTTGTCAGACATGAAAAACTGCTACCAGATGGTGTCAAGATAATTCTTCTCTGTGTTAAAAAACACACTTAGATATAGTCAATAGTAAAAATTGGATAATTAGTCCCAACACCACACACACTTGGCACCTACTACAAGTTAAGGGATGCACTGTTAGGATTTCTGTTTCTCTTGATCAAGACAGCCACACAACAAACACAGAGCCTGCTAACACAATGAGCAAATGGTGACTTTCTAGAGTCATGGATCACCCCAGAACCATAGGAAGGGACAGCATGTTATTCCAGATTGTAATCCTATTGTCAATTGCAAGAGACAATTAGAGTGGTGACTCCACCATCCTCACCTCCATGCTGTACTCCTTTCAGCTGAAATAACATTTAAATCATATTTGGGATGTTTAGTCCCTGACATATAAAGAACCCCCAATTATAAATTCCTACACTCTGTGGTTAAGCTTCATTCTTGAAGAAATGTAGAAGGGTAGTACTGACATTTGGAAGCTCTTCAGTGAGAGAAATAATGTTACCGGTTCACAAAATTTTTTTAAAATGCAGAAAGAGACTTTGAGGAGGCTCTTAAAATGTACAAAGTAGTAAACTAGGAAAATGTTATGTATTAGAAAACACAATGATATATGTTATTACTATTTAATTAATAATATATTTACTTTAAAATTTTTTAGAAAATTTAAATTATTACATTTAATGACACAAATATCTATCTAGCTCTGCTCTTGTTGGGGGTGGGATTAGAATCACAATTCTTCTATCTGTTAAGATCACAATCACATTCTATTTTAAAATGTGCATCTGAAGGGCAATCCTGGCAATGGTTATTGGTAGATGTGGATATCACACGATGTTGGTTCCTCTTTAGAATCCTTCAGAGTACTCAGAATCCTTATAGGATCCCTATTTCCCCATAAATCCTGCTGACTGCACTGTCAGGAAGAAAGAATTATGTAATTTTCATTCTTAATCTTCATGCAAAGCAAAGTTTCTGTGCTAGAAAGTAGCCAAATTATGGGACATCTGGCATGTGGATTCATTTCCTAGAAAACCATCATTTTAGATAGGACTGTGTTCCCCCACTCCTCAGTGAAGCACAATAAAGACTTTAGTTTATGCTCCAATAATCATCGGCAAGAGCATGATGCCTCCTTCTGTCATCACACAGGGGGAAGCACATGAAGAAGATCCCAGGAACTGGGAAGATAGGGTAAAGTGAGGTCACAACTGGCAACAAGAAAACCATCCAGTCTTTGAACACAAAGATTGCAAATGTCTACTGTTTTTTAAACTTATTATTTTTGGCAGGGTTGCATATGTTCTCTGTGCTCATTCCACAAATCTGGCTGATTATTATTCCAATCACCAGAGGAAGAGAGAGTCACATTAATTTGTAGTAATTAATAGCACTGATGCATTTGACAGCGCATGTTAACAAGCCTCTTTGATTGTTTGGATCTCTAACTGCGGCCCTTCTTGTTTGCATCACCTCCAAGGAATTCATAATATCAAAGCTTAACGGTATCTGATACTTGTCAAAATGCAATTTATAAAAGTTTAATTCTTTTATTGATTTAGTTTGGTTTTGATGCCTGCAGAGTCAGCTCCCTTGACAGAACTTAGCGGATTCAAATGCTTGTCACCAGCTCGGCCTCCTTTTTGCGGGGAACAATTGCCATAGGCCAAGCCAACAGGCATGGTTTAATTGCCATTAATTAAAAGCATAAATCTCTTTTTTCTTCAGTTGCTCTGCTCTTAAAGGGGGCTGCACATATCTCTCTTTTCCTGTGTTTGTCAGAACACCTTCTGGCAAGCAAAGTTAACCCATTCCATCTTTCTAAGCATTTTCTGGGGTAATCTTTTGAAGCATCGCTCTTATGATCTGATGTGAAATGCATGCGGTTTGGTGATATTTAACAAACTGGATTCCTTCTTTATTGCAGTATAATGAGGTCAAATGAATCCCTCCATGGGTTGTATACATGCTTAAATGGTTTTTGCATCAAATTCCTTTTGACAGCAAAATGAGAGCCAAACAAAACATCAGCTACTTAAAATTGGAAGGCAGAGGATACTGGATGAGAGTGAGCTCTTAAAACAAAAACACATATATGCTTTTTAACACTAGGTTCAAGAAACCTTCCAGCAAAATAAGTCTGCCTGGTCATTTTCAGAGTAGAAGCAATTAGTGAGATTCTTGGGATAAGGGGAAGTGCTGAGCTTAACAGAGCCCAAATGATTATGCAGTAAATATTATTCCAGCTCCGTTTACCTTCTAGTATTATCATTAAATTTATTTCATTTAGAAGGAACCCAGTGATGTTGTGAGCAAGGTAAAAATAATGAGAACTCATCGCTCACTTTGATGGGGGAAGGTAAAGTGGGTAGGTTCTTTTTATTATTATTTTTTTTTTACTTGCCCACAATTATCCTATGAAATGATTATCCACCATGCTTTGCTAGTCAATGGCGATGTCAAAACAATTCGGTTTCCCTTGGCTGCCAAGCGCCTTCTCTTTCCCCTCAGTCCTGCAGCCGTTCGGGGAAGTGTCACTGTAAGCAGATTATTGCTTTAAAGCATTTACACATATTAGTTTTGCTGCATCTGCCAGCTTTAGCAGGATTGCCGAGCTGCGGAAGTCCTCCTCGTTTTATTTAAAAGAAGAAGAAGAAGAAGAAAAAAAAAAAAAGTTAGTTCCTTGCTGGGCTGCTGGGCGAGCTCAGCGCATGAATATGTTATGCATCTGTTTTCACCGGGTCAGGCTGGGGAGAGTGATTGATTTTTGGCCCCAGTGCACTTTTTGCGAAAATCTTTAAGCGAATGAGGTGTTGTTTAATTGGGAGCGCTCGAGCTAGACGTGCTGCTGCAGGAATCTCTGGAAATTCGAGGCTGCGGACTGCGTGGCTCCAGTGGTAGCGACGACAGCAGCGACTGCAGCAGGCGTCCGGGCCGCCCGGCGTAGCCGAGGGTGCCCTACATACCCGCCCTCCCCGGCCGCGTGCACGCGAGGACGCGCGCGCTTGGGAATTGGGAGATTTTTTTTTTTTTTTAAACCTGGCGTTAGAAGGGAGGAGGTTCCAATTAAAACCAAAATAAGCTGCTTTAATGGTCTTTTAAATTGACAAGTGAACAATGATTTTAGTATTGGTATCTGTCAAAGGTCCTAGGAAATCCTCAGCTGATAAGGCCCAATGCTTCCAATTAGGAACCGTGCAGATCTGCAGCCAATAATGATTTCTGGGTCCCTGCAGAAATGCTGCAGACACTTATTGCAAATTACTGACAAAAAGCTCTGCTGTATTGATGAGAGGAAGTACAGGCGGCTTTCGGTGTCCCCGTCAGGTATACCTCATAATGAGAGAGCTTGAAGTTTTGACTTAGCCTTTTTCCTCCCCTCCACCCTTAAAGCAGCATTTCATTGATGAGTAAAAATCTCGCCTCCCACCAGCTTTAAGCATGTTAGACATTTCTTCCCAGATTTTTTACACGAAGGCCACTAATTTGATGTCAGGCGCCGGCAAAGCTCTCATCAATATTATCTACGAGTGCTGCCTAATACAGCTCCAAGGCCCGAGGAAACAAAGTAAGCAAATCTTTGAAGGTTTTAAAAGGCACCAAAAGACAGAAACCGAGAGAGAAAGGTGCGAGAAGTTTCTAAATCCGGGAATCCGCACCCCCCTTCCCAAGCGACCTTCGAGGAGCAATTAGGCTGCAGTTTTCTCCCAGTCCTGGTATCAAAGCAGGGTTTACACCCCCCACCCCCCACTCCCCTCGCCGAAAGGCGGGAAAGGCGCGGGTCCCGGCAGCCGAAGCAGGAGATCCCGCCCGAGGACCGCGGCCCCCCGGCGCCCCCTGCGGTGACCTGTGGCCCTGCAGTGCGAGCCGCCGGGAATCCCAGCCGGACTGGGGACCGGAACCCTCAGCTCCAGCGCACCAGCTGGGCCCATATTGCCTGGGACTGTGTGAAGAGCCTCGATAGGTCCTTGGTGTGAATGTTTATATATACATATATGATTATTTTAATGCTGCGTATAATTATTTTATTTAAATCTGCATCTTTTCTCTTTTTGTTTTGCATGTTTTTCTCTACTTTCAAGGCAGGCTAAGAAGAAGGTTCATTTTTATTTTTTTTAATGAATGTTTACAGACGTCTATCCGCCCCCCCACTACCTGCT
>NW_022900945.1:24163068-24165568 GCF_012274545.1 Fukomys damarensis | reverse complement strand
AGCAGGGTCCCGTAGGCCGAGCAGCTGACCGAGGGCAGCAGCCCACTGGTGCCCGCGCCACCCTCTGGCCGCCAGGACGTCAAGTCGCAGGTCCTGGTCAGAGATTCTCAGCACCCTCTGGAACTGCGGGCCGGGCCTGGGCGCTGAGTGCATCATCTGACGCCTTTCCGCGCTTCCCTGGCCTTCCGGTCTCCCCACCTCCCCTCTGACCTGTGGTATTCCGCCCTAGGCTGGCCCCCAGGGTGGCGAGAGTCAGCCCCCAGCCCCAGACGTCTGACCCCAGCTGCGATGGAGCAGGGGGACAGAGAACCTCCGAGGAGGCGCAGGCAGCCGCGCCGAGGGCGGGGTGGGAAGCATATTTATTGGATTGGCATTTCTCTTAACAGAGCTCTTTCCTAATGATATTTACTTAACTGTATTTGACAGCAGTTACGAACACGTCTCCGGTAAACAGGATCTATACTCCTTGCGCCTACAACTGCCTGTCAGTTCCTAAGCCAATCGCAGCGATAACCGCTGGATCGTTTTAAATGTGGCTAAACAGACGATGGACAAAATCAATCTGCCATATGCTGGCTCTGAAAGAAATCACTTGCACAGTTTGACGAATCGCTTGCAGTCCCTCCAGCAATCCATAACCTACTCTTTCTTTTTCTTTTTCTCTCCCTGCATACCACTTTCTCGCCCCTCTTTCTCAGAGCCCTTCCCCCTCCGCTTTACCCTTTCAGGCGGACTCCAGGTAATACGAAATGGCACTGACCCTTCTCATCCTTCGATTACCTCTCTGAAGCATGAACTTGAGATAAAATCACACATCAGAAAATTCGCCGTAATTATTTTGCGGTGCTATCAGCACCGATCAATCACGCGCAGGGCCCAGTGCTGGAATGCCTGGCGCAGCCGGGGACGCGCACCCGCGTCCCGCCTGACTGACAGTTTTGGTAATTAAGTGATTGTATAGACCTCTCCGACTGTTCTAACAACCTTGTCAGGGCCTGTCTGTGGACAGAACAAGCTGAAATCAATGTGCTTCCTGCTCTCTGAGCAGTTCTGATCGTGTACTCAAACTGATCGGGGAGGGGGAATCTGACATAAGGAAAACAGCGGCTCTAAATGATCGGATTGTTGAGGGAGGGAGGAGAAAGTTTACTTCTTTCGGGGAGGGACAAGAGCGAGGCTCTGAGCGGTCAGTACAGTTTCGCTGAGCAGGGCGGCTGGCCGGAGGTGAAGACAGAGGCCGCGCTTATGACCCCGGCAGGGCTGGCGGTCCTCCGCCTTCCCCGGAGTGCGGCGGGGCCTAGCGGCTGTAGTTGAGGAGCAGTTTGCCCGCGCGCCATAGCCAGGACTCTGCGGCACAACCATTTTTGCCCAGATTAGAAGCAAAGGCTGGTGGCTCAGTGTAAATGTCACCCAGCAGCTTTTAATAAAGGAATGTTCAGATTGTTAGAATGCGCAGTACAGTACGAGTTACGCGCGCCCTCCTTCTCAATTCGGCTCCATCTCCCCTCCCCCATGCAGGCACACACATCACACCTCGGCGCGCTACAAATATGTTACATATTCAGAGTGATCTCCGCGCAGCGCCTCCGGGAGGGGCATCTCTCCGAGCTCAACATCCACCTCGCCGAGGGCTGCAGGGCGCCGGGGCGGACCGCAGACATCACGCACGAACAGGAAAAAGATTCGGACTGGACCTGCTCCGCGGGAGCTTCTTTTACCTTCTCACCCTCGATTCTCAAAGGAAATTCCCAGTGGGAAAGGGTCCTAAAAGCGCAGAGCTGAGAGGCAGGACCTCCAGTTCTCCACCAAGGAGCCCCAGTTAAGAGTATTTTAATTTTTTCACACCGGCACTCCCAAACCTTAAAAATCTAACCAATTGAAGCTACACACACAAAGGGGGAAGGGTAGCAAAATCAATCCGCAGAGTTCAAAGCGCTGGGTTCCAGGAGGAGGCTGCAGGGTGCTCAGAAGAAGGGCAGAGAACAGCGGAGGGTCCCATCGACGGTGCAGAGACTGTGGATCCCACCAGGAAGACATCCAGCGGCGAGTGGGGGTGTGGGGGGGGCGTCACGCCCCAGTACAGCCCGCTGCTTGCCTGTCTCCCTTCCCCTGCCAGGCAGCAACAGCCGCCCATCCTCAGAGAGAAAAATGTGATTGTGGCACATTACGCACCATTAGGGAGACACTACAGTTTTAATGTGGCCTAATTAGTGCCGCTAACCGAGCAAATATTATTATATTGAATAATGATAATATGATGAAAATATTAATGCTTTTGAACTTTGCACGTGGGAGCCGTTCCTTCGATTCTCCCGGGACACCCGAAGCATGCACAGCCCCACTAGCAGATGCGATCCGGAGTACCTGGGGGAAGGCGAGTCCACAGGCCAGCTCAGGTGACATGCATGTGTCACCACGGGCACACAAACCACTTTGGGCCCTGCCACACATCACCCACCAGGCAAAAATCTCTTCTAATAGTTTTTTTTTTTTTTTTTTT
>NW_022900945.1:24156862-24162976 GCF_012274545.1 Fukomys damarensis | reverse complement strand
ACAAACCACTTTGGGCCCTGCCACACATCACCCACCAGGCAAAAATCTCTTCTAATATTTTTTTTTTTTTTTTTTTTTCCCTGTGTGGGAGTCCACTGAGGTCGTCTTTCCTCGGCCTCTGCTCTGCACCCCAGGAATGCTGCAGTGGGCGCGCCGGGCGGGTTCTGCCTTAACAAGGGCTGCCAGGCAGGTGGAGTTGCCGGAGAAGGACTCACTTAATTAGCATTTAAATTCACAGCCCCTTCTTATTGCCAAATGTTTCTCCCACGGGAATTTGGTGAAAAGCGGTCGTTAAACAATTAGGGAATGCGGAAGACTCCTTGAAGTAGGGATTGGAGATCTCAGTTCTCATACTGAGTTTGGAGGGTCAGGGTCGGGGGAACCGTGAGTGAGCCGAGTGGAAATCACGTACTGGCTGGGGTGTGCCAGAGGTGTCCCGGAGGGTCGGCGGAGCCTCGCCTCTTCCCTCCTCTCATTCTCATCTCATTCTCAGAGCCCCAGTGAGACCCAGCCGAGGAGGCTGGTAGTCCTGTCCTTGCTGTCAAGAGACGGGGCAGCTTTTTCCTGGCTGCTGAACCGCACCAGGGCTAGCACCTGGGAGTTTTCAAAATGAGGCGGTAGATCTGTCCGGGGAAATGGGGCTACATGAGCCAGGCTCTAGAGCGCCCCCTTTCGGATTGAATTGCCTCTTCCCCTGCTGACGGCCCCGGAGATCGGCTTCCCATGGGTTTGGGGAGTTCTTTCTCCCAGCCAGTGTCACTGGTAGTTGCCGCTGAATGAGTTGAGCTATGCAACCCCTGAGTCCTAGGTGGTGCTTTAGAACTACAAATCGCACCCTAGGCACCAGACAGTTCTCTGGGACCAGAAGCAGGGGCAAGCAGTCCTGCAGGCGTGAATGTGGGATGTGGAGAATTCCGGACACCTCGAAGACGCTTGGAGAGCAGATGAAGACCTGCTCGTCTGGGAAGCCCAGCCAGCCTGTACCAGAGGCAGGAGTCGAGGCGGGGAGCTCTCAATTTGTTTCAGTGATGGCTTTAACTTAATAAGGCGATTGATTAGCGCTCAAAGTGCCGTTTTAATTAGCCGCTTGTTAATTAACATCCTAAATGAATTTTCCCCTCCCTGATTGGCATCTTCACCCAGTGCTCCGAGGCTTTCCTTTCTCCCTGCTCCAAGGCTCTCCATTTCTTCTGAACCTCAGGAATAGAAGAATCACCTCCCGCTTGGGGCCTAGCGCGTCAGGAGGGGGCTGTTTAGATTCTTTAGGAGCTGGCCTTTAGCGGACGCTGTTTTGGCTTAGAAGGAGGGAAATAAGATCCCTCCCTGGGTTCTCCCTCAGCTCCTCTTCCAATTGTTTCTACCATGTCACTTTCTCCTTCTTTGCCTTTGAGTTAGAGGAGACCCTTTTCTAGGCATACTAAAATTACCAAACCTTCCAGAATTTGGGAACCTAGAAAGAAAGGAAGAATAAATAAATAAGTAAGTAAATAAATAAATTTAAAGAGCCAAAAGTGGAGGTAGGGAAGGTGGGATAGAATCCTGGTTGAGGGGGCTGAGATCACATCGAGACTGTGAAATATGCTGTAAATTCTGCAGCCTAGTTCTGCAACATGTGCAGTTAGTTCCTTTTCCCTCCAAGGTGTTCCAAGGATACTCTTTTCTGGCTGAACTCAGGAAAGCTTTCTAGAGCTAACATATGTCTACAGATTGCAGCCTAGCCCTAGTCACGATCAAAAGTCTGGGCAATTTGGGAAATTTTTGCTCCCATAAAACTCTCTATATCCCATTACTTGGGATGAACCTCTTTAATGACTAACACACACTTCTTATCCTTTAGGAAGCCTTTCTGTCACCCCAACAGCCCCTCCCAATGTAAGACTTTCCGCTGTCTAGTGAATTCCCATTGTAGCCAGTTCAGACTTGCATCATGATATTTATGTCAATTTACAGAACACACAAACTCCTGCCTATCCTGAGGATAGTGTCCCATTCCCAAGCACTTGGCATAGAATGTTTACTGACTAAATGAACAAAATGAATGAAAGAAGTGAAAAAATAGATAGCTACAAAGTGTTTTCACTTTGCCCAGTATATTACATCAAATTCTTGCCTCACATTTTATAAAGACGTTTTACATAGAAGATATTCTAGGCAAGGATAAAGCTTCTATTTAATGGAGAAGGAACTTAGTGGTCAAAAGGTAGACTAGGAATGCTAGAAAGTGGCAAATGGGACACAGATTCTCCCCTCCAGCATGTTTTCCTCCATACCCTTCTTGCTTTCCTGCTGCACATCTAATGCCCTAAAGAGCTAACTTCCCAAAATCCCTTCTAAACTGCTCATCTTTAAAGTTTTGGTGAAGTTATAGCTTTTGTAAATTTTATTATGATCCCAGAACTATTTCTTAAAGTATTCACAGGACAATTAGTAATTACACAAATTTTCATTTTAACTTGTTCCTATTAGAATAGCTGTCAGTTACCTTAGTTTTTCCTTTCATCTTTCTCCCTCTGCTCCCAAATCTGCACTCTCGGTTTCATCTACTTAAGGAAGCGATTTAATCTCGGTATTTTCATGTCTTTCTCTTTCATATATTATTTTCCTAAGCCACATGCATCAGGTCCTTAAGTAGTTGGAAATATATTATTAGGCCGAAAAAGGAAAAAGAAAGAAAGAAAACTTCCGACGTTTGTGCAGCTTTGAAATGGCGAGAGGTCACTCAATCGTCAGGGAGTCAGCCTTAGAGGGCGGAGAGTTTATTTGTGTATCTTACATCTTTTATGGAATGAAACAATAGCCGGCTCCTTCGGTTCGAGGTTCTTGGCGCCGCCCAGTGGAGAGAAGTGCCTTTGCACCTTATTCCTGTCTTGGGAAGTCAGCAAGTGCATCCGAGAAACGTTCAAATTAAATATGACCGAAGAAACCTCAGCTGTAAATTCATCATAGCTTGTGAATACATTTCTTCAAATTTATTAAGAATTTAAAAAATATAATGCTGCAGCTTAAAAGAAGTCCAAATCTAGGTAGTGAAAATGCACCATAGAGGATGCATTAGGGGACAAAACTTAAGATATGCAAGCATTTGAATCAGTCTTTGTGATAGGAAACAAGTATCTTGGGTATTGGTTGTTGACTGGCACTGATATGTCCTTCAGAGCTAGGAAGTAAAAGTTTGTTCTCTATTCACAGTTGGAAAAAATTGCTTTCTGGGTAATAATTTTAAAAAATACAGAATTTTATTCCTTAAAATAAAAGAGGGCCTGTGAAATCATGTAAAAAATTCATGTCAGTTTAAGTACTCTATTTGTATTGTAAATCTAGTGGGAAAATCTGAGATTAAATGCAATCAACGCATACACCCATTCACGTGGAAATGTGATTAATCTACACCTAGAGCTATTTTTAAAAATTTGATTATTAAAAAATGAAAATAAATTATACTTATTCTGCCAGAAAATTGTATGACTTTTTGTACATATACACATATACCCTCAGAAAAATAGTGGAAAAGAATGTCTCTGGAGAAAAAAGAACTGAGAAAAGTTAAAATCCTAGCTTTTAAGAATTTATTTTTTATTGTTTGTGATCTGATCTTTGAGTCTTACTTTTAATCCTTCAGGCCTTTACTATTTTTCCTTTCCAGGAGGGGCCCAGATGTGAGAGCCTTGAGAAAAGTCAAGGTCGTATTTTCCCTACACCATTGCAACTCTCAAAAGGAAGTATAACACTGTGCCAAAGAAATGTTCTATGATGTTCACCTTTTCTTAAGAAAATATGATCTGAAATATTCACAAGGTGGGCCTATGGTTCCCGTTTGCTTTGGAGTTTTCATAAAACACGAATTCCTTTCCCCAACACTTCCACCTTCCACTCTCCCTTTCTGTTCAGATTTCACTTTTTCGTAGGGTCATATTTCTGTTGTTTCCCCTGACAATGTTGTGAATTACTTCAAGTAAAAACAAAGCAAAACAAGAACAACAAAACACAAACCCCTGTCCTGTCGAACCGCCCAACCTTTTGAGCTCCTGAGTCATTTTAGGCGTCAGAACAAAACAAAAACGTATTTAAATGAATTATTTATCAAGGTCGAGAATAACTGATTTGCGCAATGCCGTCAGTTCTGGATTTTAAATTTGTTTTCTCCCTCTTCCCACTTCCCACCCTGACCAGACAGCAAGGCGAGTTCGAGTTGGAGCCCCCAGCGCGAGGAGAAAACGCACCTCGGTGGGTGATGTCAGAGCGGGAAGAACCCTAATCGATAATTCGCCAGCCGTCTTGGGCAGCCCCAGCTCCCTTCCTGCCCTTCCCACTGTGGTCAGCTGTGCCAGGGGCTCCCGGCGCCGAGGCTGCGAAGGGATCCTGCGCCGGCCTGGCGGGCGGGGCCGTGCTGCCTGGGACCAGTAGTCTTTGTAGCCCGCCGCCGACCGGAGAGCCAAGGCCTGGCCCGAAAACTCCGGGAAGTCTTTCGGTCAGCACGCAGTTTCAGCGCCCAAAGCGGCGGATCCAACCCGGCTCTGGCGGTCGTCCGGGCCCTCGCGGCGTCCTGGCCTAGGCTGGCCTGACCCGATCCATCGGGGCCGGCCACACGTTTCCCGCGGGGCTCCCGGTACCCTGAGGGTGTCGAAAGCCTCTGCTTCGAGCTCGCCTCGAGTCTCTGCCTCGACTCACCAACCCCGGCTCCTCCGCCCAAATCCCCTCGTCTTCCGAGAAAAGCAAGAGCTCCTTGTCTCGGTTCCTCCTCTCCTTGATGTTCTCAGGGACAGCACGGTGAAAAACGGCACGAGGATGATTCGAAACAGCTCAACGAACCCTCGACACAGCGCGGGCTTTTTCTGGGTCAACACCTCGATTTCCCCCATGAAAACTCTGGGCGCATGAGTCATCCACATACCCACTTCCAGACCGGGGGTTTACACAGCAGTTCCCACTGAAAGGCAAGATCTTGTCATAGGAGGACATTTGCTTCCCTGGCATCTCCCCTGTCCTCACCAGGAAAAGCTCTTCCCCTGACAGCGACCCACAGAACCGCAACTAAACCCCAGACTTCGGCCCGGCCCTTGGAGATTTTAAAGGCTATCCTCTAACATCATTGCTGCATCTAATCACGGAAGCGATGCCAACCACGCAGATTCATAGGGTTCTTAAAATGGTAATTTGAAGTAAAATGTAACTCAAAGAACTTTGAATCATTCATTAGCACCTTATAATTACTCTGCTAATTAGGTTGACAGGCACTTAATCAGGAGTAATATGCCGTCTTGTCACTGGCACTTCCCATTACTCTGACATTCAACAAAAGACAGGTTGAAGACGTCCTAGAGGAAATAATGCAAGTTGATACCCTCAGACGAGGCGTCACAGTCATGCTCCGGTCCCAAGTGGATCCGCAGTGACTGTTTCTTTTCCAGGTGAGCGGCCGGTCTTGGGGGTGGGGGACACGGACGACCCGGCGTGGGCGCAGGCTGTGGAGTCGCCAGCGCCGCCCGAGTCCCCCGCCAAAAGCCCCCGCCACTGGCCCGGCGGTGTAGGGTGAGGGTGGAGAACGCCTTGGGCACTGTTCCCCGGTCGGGAGGTGTCGGGCCCGCGGGCTCCCAACGGAGGCGAGGCTGGGTCCCCTGGCTCAAACGGTAGGCCCGGTCCTCGAAGTAGACCCAGCTCGGATCTGCCACCCGGCCGGGCAGAGCCCAGGCGCAAAGAGACTCCTAGGGGGAGAAACCGGAGCTCCGGCCCCGGGAGATGCACACCTCCCCGGGGTCCCTCAGGCCGGGTCTCCGCTCTGTGTCTCCGGACTGTTTACGCGCGCGTTTGGGGAAGCTGCTCAAGTCTGAGTCCGCCCGCGTCCTCCACTCCGCACTTTGCATCCCCATCCCCCTGTGATTTAAGAAAACGTGCAAGGCGTTACCACCTTTCTCTTTCCTCCCCTTGGTTCCCTTTCTCTATCTCCCGCTGACCCCCACTCCCGTCTGTTTCTGCCCCTCGCTAGTGATTGTGGACACCAGGACCACTGGACTGAGTGCTCGGCCCAAGGCTGCAGGCAGAGCGATGAGAGGATTCTCAAAAGAGCAGCGGGGTCCGCGCGGCGCTGGCTGACGGGCTCCCGAGCCGTGCGCCCAT
>NW_022900945.1:24155685-24156193 GCF_012274545.1 Fukomys damarensis | reverse complement strand
TTTTGGTAAGTCCCTCTGCGCCCTCTTCTTTCCTTTTCCCGATCCCTATTTTTGCATAAGGGGAAAAAGTTGTGTCGAAAGTGTCCACCGATTGTCACCTCCCTGTTAGCCTTCGCTCCCCCCAACTTTTTAATTTGTTTTTAAGCAGCGGCAACGTTATTGTTTGTTTTACGATCGATAGCTTCCTCTGCTTTTTCGGTCAGGGCAGCTGGTGACCGGGCGGAGTGGCGTGGACCTCATGTAGAAGTGACAACATGGAAGGGGCCAGCGGGTCTAGTTTTGGAATAGACACGATTTTGTCTAGTGCCAGTTCGGGCAGCCCCGGCATGATGAATGGAGATTTCCGCCCGCTCGCGGAGGCGAGGACCTCGGATTTTAGGAGTCAGGCCACCCCGTCCCCCTGCTCGGAGATTGATACTGTAGGAACTGCACCTTCTTCTCCCATCTCGGTCACCATGGAACACCCGGAGCCGCATCTGGTGGCAGACGGGCCCCAGCATCTCCACCA
>NW_022900945.1:24149587-24155568 GCF_012274545.1 Fukomys damarensis | reverse complement strand
GCCTCGGCCCCCAGGACTTCCACCTCTTCTTTTTTAATTAAGGACATCTTGGGCGACAGCAAACCTCTGGCTGCTTGTGCGCCCTACAGCACAAGCGTCTCCTCTCCCCACCACACCCCGAAGCAGGAGGGTAACGCAGCACACGAGAGCTTCAGGCCAAAGCTGGAGCAGGAGGACAGCAAAACCAAACTCGACAAGAGGGAAGATTCCCAGAGCGACATCAAATGCCACGGTGAGTCGCGCCGCCCCGGCAGCCGTCCAGCTTCTCCTCCGGGTTCCCTTTCCTGCATCGGCCACTAGCGAATTTCAGAAGAGGAATTATTCTGGGAGCTTCTCGGGCGCTGGTCAGAAGAATGCAAAGCTGAAGAGAGGCCTGGGCGTGCAATCTTGAGACCCGTCCGAAGTTCTTTTTATTGTTTCATTGCTGCTCCTTAATCTTTGCCGCCAAGCAGCTCCGTTCTTTGTTTTACTTAATTTTAATGCCTTGGGAAGGTGGGCGGAGGCGAGGAGATTTGAAGGGAAATACTTTTCTTCGTTGATAAAAGGGAAGGACTTGGGGTTTTTGTAACCAAGACCTTGAAAATCGGAATGGGGGAGTTGGGAGAGGGATGTTGTTTAGCTAGCAGCCTACTGTCTAGGGGTGTGATCACAACTGGATAAATTCTTTAATGTAAATGATCGCATCCGTCATTTTTTCTAAACAGACACAAGAATTATCGTATTTAATGAAGAAAAAATGTCCTAGTCGATTAACAGAGTAACTGAAATAAATTAGGTCGTGATTAATACAGAGAAGCAAGTACAGTCACAATTTAAAAAAACCTTTCTTACTCAGTGGTATCAAGAAAATTTCTGTGATCATAGTAAAAATTTTGGCTTCTTACAAGTAATAGTGAGGTAATATTTATACATGTAAAATTTTATGGAGTTTATTTTTGTGAATTCAGATCACAGTGGAAACTGTCCTTTAATTCCCTCTTTCCATTTTGCCCTCAAACAGTTTCTAATTAAGTATTCTGGTCTTTGCTTAGCAAAAGTGTTTTAACATTGTAACTCTCCAGGAGGAGAGTAGTTTCTTTTTTCTCTTTACTGATAAGTTGTTATTAATCCTTGCTTCTCTGGTCAAGAGATACCTGACTGTCTGGAAGGTAGGATATTTACTTCTCATTTTACTATTATAGCATTAGCATAATAGTGCCCCAAACAGATGTACAGTCTGCTGTGGCGATTTTTCCTGCACCAACCTCCCCAGTGGGTCAATTAGAGAGATTATTGTTCTTCCTGCAGGGAAGATCAAGGAGCGCAGCACAAACGGGTACAAACAGAGAGGGATTGACATATCGATTTCCCAGCATTTCAGTAAAAATCCAAAGTTGACAAATAGAATCCGGAAATCTCCACACTGTCACCTGGATGGGCTCAATGATTCTGAGCTCAGTTTAGTGTCTAGGTGACAGTTTTTTGGGCGGGGCTTTAAAAGATTGAGTGCAGGCAACTGTAGAAAGCTTGATTCCAGCATTTTTTAAGTACATCTGAAAAAGAAGCAAGTGCCTGTAAACTTTTAATAAACAGAAAAATAGTAAAATGAGAAAAGTACCTCCTAAAAAAAACCCAATAACAACAAAACAGACTCTTTGAAACACCTCAAATCAGAAAAATGGTCATAGCGAAAACAGTTTAAAAATGGACAGTGTCTCCTCCAGTCACGGAAAGACAGTAAGAAAAGAAAGCTTTATTGGAAAGTATTTTTTTAACTTTTAATTTTCAGTCACAAGCAGATCAGACACTCTTTCAGATCCTTTTCAGGATCTCTACACAAGGCGCCATACTCCCCAGTCAGAAAACAATCCTCTTCCTCTATACTGGCTAAGGCCCAAGCATCTTTGCGAGGTGATTGAGTATAGTCCCCCAGGATCAGAGGCTGGCTTGGGAATGTGGAAGTGTATGCCAGGACGCTCTCCCCTCTCCCATTTCAGGCTAACTTACAGAACTGTGGCTTGGTTTCTATCTAGGAACAAAGGAAGAAGGAGACCGGGAGATCACGAGTAGCCGAGAGAGTCCCCCTGTAAGAGCTAAGAAGCCTCGAAAAGCCAGGACAGCTTTCTCAGACCACCAGCTCAATCAGCTGGAGCGTAGCTTTGAACGGCAGAAGTACCTGAGTGTACAGGACCGCATGGACTTGGCAGCTGCACTCAATCTCACTGACACCCAAGTCAAGACCTGGTACCAGAACCGCAGGTAAGGAAGGCTGCTCGGGATACCAAGGTTTCTGGCCATTCAGGTCAAGACCACGACACCAACTTCCCCCACGGGCCTCTGGAGACTCTGGGGATTGAGAGTGAGAGGCCTAGAATAGGTGCTTGGGGTTTTCGGACAGAAAAGTGTGAGGATTAGCCATACCGATAAGTGAGAGGGACTGAAGAGCAGCTGAAGTTTGGGCAGCTTTGCGCTTCTAAGTGTCTTAATAGAAGCTCCTTTCCCTGTGAAACCTAAGCTGATGGACCCTCCCCCCACATACTTTGTACCTAAATCAGTCAAGCCACACCTCCAATTGAGACATCTGTGCAGCTGACACAGGCCCAGAGAGCCTGCGTGTGCGTGTGCCATGCACCCCTTGGGTCTGCCCCAGGCTGGTTCCAAATGTCTGTAGCTGGCAACGCGGCCCAGCTATTGAAGTCCCCATGGAGCTGTATCACCAACCTCAGCTTAGATATGTGGGAGTTGGGAGGGAGAGCAAGAGTCGGGCATAGTGGCATAGCCTCGGAGATTGGGAGAGCCCAGCCGGGGTAGGGTTGAGTAGGCTGCCGCAGGTTAGAGAATCAGGCAGCTGGCCAAGCATCCAGAATGGGGGAGGGGGTGTCTGTCCCTTGTACTGACCTCTTCTGCTGTCTCAAAGAGGGAGAAAGGGTGCCACAGAGCCTTCCCAGCACCAAGTGATTTTGTGTAAAGAAAACTAAGGAAGTGGTTGCCTGAGTGTGCAGTGCCCTGAAATGTAGATTCAAACCTGGGCAGTTTTAGGTGAAGTTACACCATTTCCAAGCCTGGCCCTGCTCATCTACCTTATCTCCATTTTCTCTCCCCCTCCTTTTCTCTCATTTGTGTTCTAATCGTCCATAAGTGCGGTTGGAAATGCCCATCCAGTTGTCATCTTTACCATAATTTTCTGTCTCATTACATACGGTTTCACCCACCCTAATTCTGTCGGAAAACATTAGTGTCATTTGTAGCCAATTTAAAACGGGTGACATGTTTATTAATTTGGCTGGAGCTTCAGGGTATGAACGGCCCACCAGCCTTTCCACCCTTCTTAAGGCATTTGAGCAAAAGCCTGCTTCCCTCTTCTTCCTATCAGGGTGCAGTGAGAGAGGGAGGAGAGCAAGAAAAACTGGTCACAGGTTTTGTTACTTTCTCCCCAAGGAGAAATTATCTTGAAATGCATTTTTCCTCATCTAGAGTGGCCAAGAGATACTGTCCCCACTGGAGAGGGTTCTCTCTCAAAAGGATTTTGTTTTGAAATCTTGTCATTCTCCTCACCCTAAGCCCCCTGCCGGCTATAAGGACCTGTCAGCCTGATAAGAGAGTTGTCTCCAGAGCTTCAGGGAGTGAGAGGGGCTGGGGTCCAGGCCAGTAGTCTCTGTGCCCCTTTGTTTACATTTTCACTTTCTTCCTTTTCTGTGGGGGCCTGGGGGACGGGGTCAGAGCAAAGGCTTTGGGATTGTCCAAGGACCTTGAAGGATGAAAATTAAGGCAGTCCTTTGGAAAGACTGCCTGTGGAAAGGGAGGTCTCATTTTGTTTCTGGAAGAAGTTTCAGGAAGTAACCAAACTATTTGCAGGGGGGCACAATAGGGTTGGGAAGAGGTGGCAAAGTTTGTCAGATTCCATCCGCCAGTGTCTCCAACGTAGTGTAGTTTACAAAATTGACTTTGGGTTTGGGCTGTACTGCCAATGAGGCAGGGGCAGGAGATGTGAATCTCGGCCTCCCAGAGCTCTTCGATCCTTACTCCATCTCAGAAGAGAAGTTAGAGAGAGCCAGAGAAGCAATGGGGGGCCTTGGTGCCTGGACCCTGCCCACGGCCCTCAGTTGTAGGCTTGCCACTTTCTTTCAGGACCAAGTGGAAGCGGCAGACTGCGGTGGGCCTGGAGCTTCTGGCCGAGGCGGGGAACTACTCAGCGTTGCAGAGGATGTTTCCTTCACCTTATTTCTATCACCCAAGCCTTCTGGGCAGCATGGACAGCACTACAGCGGCGGCAGCTGCCGCTGCCATGTATAGCAGCATGTACCGGACTCCTCCAGCACCCCATCCCCAGCTGCAGCGGCCCCTGGTGCCCCGAGTGCTCATCCATGGCCTGGGGCCAGGGGGACAGCCAGCCCTCAATCCCTTGTCCAACCCCATCCCAGGCACCCCACATCCCCGGTGAAGGAGCACGGACGGAGGTGCATCCTTCCCTGTCCCCGGCCCCAACCTGGACAGCTGCCCCACCTCTCCCCACACAAGGCCACCGGACCACTAGGCCTTCCTTGCAGCCAACCCTAGGAGGCAGAGGAGGAAGAGAGGAAGACGCTCACCAGTGGGCGGGGGCCCCAAAGAGGAGCCAGCCCTCTGTTCTCCATCCCCACCCCAGAGGCTGGGCTGGAAAGCTCCCCTAGCAGTGTGACTGGCAAAATGCCTACCCCATACAAAGTGAAACCAGTAAGTGAAAGTATCAACAAACACAAAACCTCAAGTTGTTCTTAAAACGACTTTAGGGACAAGCAGGAGGGAGGGAGGGGGGAGGGCTGAGGAGGGAAGAAAGAAGGGCATGGAGAGGAAGGTGGACAGAGAGAATTGTAGGTGGGCAGCCAGCCCCAAATACAGGCATAAAGTGTTGCTGTGGACATTCTTCTGCCCCAGAGAAAAGAGGAGGGTGACTGAGAACTTTGCACTGATTTCTCATGACCTTTTTTCTTTTGGAAAAGTGGCATGCTCCATAATATGAAAAACATGTACATTTGAAAGACTGAATGATAAGTGATATATCATATTTATTATATGTTGTCCAAAAAAGAGTCACTTCTATACGTTAGTAAAAACATGATTTTTCTTTTCATGTCTTTTTGATTCAGTAAAATAAATGCTTAGACAAAAATATAGATTTTTTGTGATTAAAATTACAAAAATAAAGTTTATCTTTTTTTATAAGTGATGAAATCCCAGGGAGCTGATTTTACTGAAGTAGATGTACATACTATGATAAAATGTGTGACTTGGTTAGGGGAAATAAAAATATCCTATCTATCTGGAATATTAGAAATTTACAAAATCAGTACAAGCTTGGGTTGGTTTGTATAAAAACAGCTCTGTTTTTCACGCTGCTCTATTGAGCTGATCTGAGCTGATCTTTGCTCCGTGTGGGTGCCTCTTTTTAAGTGCACAGTTTCAGAGTAGCTCCTAATGCGGAGGGAGGACGGGAGGACGTGTGTTCTTGTGTTCTTTAGGTTGATGTCGCTGGCTTAGGCAGCCAGCTTCCCCCTAGTCCGCTGCCTGCCCAGAGACCCCAGCTCTGCCCCCCCCCTTCCTGGGGTGCAGAGGGTCCCGGGTATGGGCAGTGACTACGGCCTCGGTCTCACAGCTGTTCTGCCGCCTGCGGCTGGGCGCCCGCCCGGCCAGACAGCATGCAAGCGAGCGGTGGCTGCAGGGAGAGCAATTAGGGCGCCCCAGGGGATGCAGAAAGGCCCTGCTAACAAATCCTTGTTTCGGCTTTGATCCTTGCCTTCTCTGTCCCACCAGCACCAAACCGAGCTGCGCTTCAATGCCAGGAGCGGGAATGCCATGGCGAATTCTAGTTGAGGCAGGCATGCCATGCCTTTTGTTTGCACCCCTGGAATGGCACGGACCTAAGGCAGATACCTTGTCCAGTGTGTGAGAGGTCCTCTGTGCCTCTCTCTCCTCTCTCTCTCTCTCTCTCTCTCTCTCTCTCTCTCTCTCTCTCTCTCTCTCTC
>NW_022900945.1:24126776-24149513 GCF_012274545.1 Fukomys damarensis | reverse complement strand
CTCTCTCTCTCTCTCTCTCTCTCTCTCTCTCTCTCTCTCGTACAAAGGCTCTGAGCTTCTGTGCTGGGCCTTGATTTCGGACCACAGGACCCTGACTGGGCCAACTCCCTACCAATCTCAATGCTCAGTATTGTATGAACAAAAACTAAGTGGAAGTTAGGAGGCTTCCCGAACTCTTCTTTAGCCCCTAGGTCACCTTCTGAGCAGCCGAATTGTATTCTATCACCTCTATCCTTGCACCTGCTCTAGTATCCTCACACATATTCTCACTTCTGCTCTGGTGCCATGGCAGGGTGGGTTAGAAAGCAGCTAAGATGTCTAGGATCAGGACTCCAACGTTTTCTGATGCTTGAACCTTACTTAATAGAGTTAAAAACATTTTTTAAAAAAACATGGAGTGGTGTGGGAATAAAAGTTAGGGAGTGGGATGGAAAAAGGAAAGAAAGAGGTGCATTCCAGAAGGAAATTGCCTCAGGCACCTTGATCAGACCTTGGCTAATTAGGGAGTGGTTTGCAGATCTCAATCCAGCTCATCAATTTGCTTTAAAAAACGGTCTTGGTCTTCTTTGATTCTAACAAAAGGCACTGGACTGGCCCATCTCATTTTGTGCCTGCTGAGTGGGGACAAACTCAGATAGCTGGGCTTGCCTGGAAACTGGGTGAAGCTATATCCAGCAGGGATGCCTAATGCCTGGGCACTCAGTGGATTCCCCTTGCTCAATCTTAGCTTCCTTGGCTTTTTGTTTGTTTTAATCAAGTTTCAACAGTTTGCAGTGATTTTTCCTAGGCTCAAAAAGTCACTCCCCCAGGCTTTGGGATGTTCTAGCTTTGGTCTGCACTGGACCTGGGCTGGTCCACCTTGGGCACAGGGGAGACCTGGATGGGCACAGAGGTCACACAAAGAATCCAAATAAAGAATTACCTCAGGTCTATGTGGGAAAAATGAACAAACAAACCCACAGATCCAGGAGAGGCTGCAGCACCCATTTGCTGCCAGCAGCCACTCTGCAGGGAGTCTGCCCACTGCTACTTCACTCTCAACATGGAATTTGGGCTCCTAGGTGGTAGTAGTGGGCACTGCCTACAGAGAGCAAGGCTTTGGAATAACCTCATATTTCTCAGCTGCTAGTAATTACTCTGGATACATCAGAGCCCCTCCCTCACTTTTCTTTAGTCATGTTCTCTTAACACACCCTAAACCAGGCAGTTGAAAGTGTTACTCTCCCTCTTCTAAATTTGCTATTGCATACAAGTTAGCAAACTGAGTTTGGGTGAGGGAGATGGGAAACAGAGGTTGTCCCAGAAACAAAGAGTTCTAGGTTCTTCTTTTCATCTTTTTCTTTTGGCAAGAGAGTTGCAAAGGGAACCTCAGTAGGTGCCCTAGTATTCAAAGTCCCCATAGCACTGTTTAAAGGTCAAACCCAGTTTGTTTCCTCACAAGGGGTCCTAATGGGAAAGGAAAACAATGTTAGATATTCATATTCCCCCTCTTCTCTTTGGTGGGAATCAAACCCAGAGGTGTGCAAGAGCTGGGCAAGCACTCTAGGCAAGAAACACCCCCAGCTCCAGCCCCAGGTTTTATGAAAAGTAAGGAGCAACCCAACATACCAGTTCTCCTGGGAAATCTCCAGTTACAGAGCCCCCCCCCCCCGCTGACCCTGGGAGCTGTACTTCTTTACTTTTGTTCATCTTCATCTGGTGTCTGAAGGTCAATCTGTGGCTGGACTCTATTTGGATTGCTCCTTTAAGTTGAAATCTGACAGAACAGAGACTTTTAGTGGCATTCTTTGGGTCCAACAGGAAGTGAACTTTTTTCAGAGAGATCTTTAAAACTCCACAATAGCCTCCTAGAGTTGCCCACCCTGGGATCAGCCCAGGGAACCCAGCACACCTGGTAGAAATTTATAGTTGGGTATTAAGGGAGAAATTAAAGTAACTGGCTACAACCAGCCATTCTAGTCCAGCTCAGTGATTTTCAGTGAGTTGCAAAGTAAAAGACTGCTGCTTGGCTCCAAGCTTCAAGCAAATATACCTACCAGACTGCATCAGCTTATTTTTGCTCCACCCCTTAAAATGAAAGGCCACACCATGGCAAATTACACAGCCAATTTCCTCTGTTGCAAATGAAACTCTTACCCTAGAACCAAATCTTCCCTCCTCCCTTCCTGCCAGCTGACTCCTGCCTAAGCAGCCCTTCCCCTGGAGTCGGCAGAATCCCATCTCCCCCTCTTTAAACAGGCAGCTTGTGAAGAGTTTGTTTTGTTATATTTTTAACTTTCTAAAAATATTTGGAAAAGCTCTCCCCAGGGCTAGGGAAACTTTAGTTCTTGTTAAACCACGTGATTACAAAAATATACTGGAAGAGAGCTGCTTGATTTTTGAAAAAGCTAGGCAGGGCTTGATGTCAACATGCTCAGAAAGAAACCGACTTTCACCACTAGTGGGCACGGTCAGGGGTAAGGCCAAGCCTCGGAGGGAACTGATGTGTCCTTCACAGCTCTGAATCTTTGCTGAGGGAAAGCTAGCTTGTCTCGTGCTCTGGCTGTAGAGAGGTGTGGGCGATGGTGCGTGGACCCTTCTTCAGTGCTGACCTCACGGACCTTGGAAGAGTGTCCTCACACAGTCTTTGCCCAGACCCTTTTCCTTGTTCCGCTCTATCCAGCCGTATCCACTGCATGTGTCTTTTCCTCGAGTTGGGGGTTTTCCAGTGACCGGCGCCCCTTCCTTCTTTCCTCTAGCAGGCTGAACACCTCAGGGCTGGATGAGGGCTGTGTGGGGTGAGGGTTGTGCTTTCAGAGAAAGGGAGATTTTATTGGCTTTTTGCATTGGAAAACCAGGTCAACTGTCTCGGGCGATGAGGTGACCCAGTAGAGAATTTATCCTCCCCTCCTTCTGGCTGAATTCTGAAGGTCTGTGTCAGTCTGTTGCTGGTCGCACCGTCTCAGTCAACGTCGCGTTTTCAATTCCCTTCCTCTCCGCCTCTCCACCTCTCCTGGCCTCTCCTCCTGGGTCCCCCTTTCCGTTTCTCCTAGCACCACAGACAGCTCCTAGGTCTCGCGTTGACCGAGGTGTCCCTTGTTGGCTGGTTTCTGGCAAAACGTAGGCGACCGCAGGGGGCGCGCCGGGGAAAGGTCGGCGGCGCCCTCCGGGGAGGTCCTCCAGGTGGGTACAAAGAGCCCTCCCCGGCAGCGTTTCCTGATTAGCTCTAAGTCCAACCAGGGTCACATTCCAAAGAACAA
Organism: Fukomys damarensis; assembly: GCF_012274545.1. Classification (NCBI taxonomy): domain Eukaryota; kingdom Metazoa; phylum Chordata; class Mammalia; order Rodentia; family Bathyergidae; genus Fukomys; species Fukomys damarensis. The sequence continues at coordinate 24,146,274 of NW_022900945.1, read as the reverse complement.
AATCTTCAGATCAATAAAGTAATTCAAAAACTAAAAGATCTCGGGGTAAGTAGTACTCAGTGACAGATCAACTAAACCGCCCTATTTAATAAGTTCTTAGTGGAAGCCGACTAGGGAGGAGGGAGACCTCAGGCTGTGGCTCCGAAGCCCTTGCGCCGCGGAGAGGTCGTTCGTGGCACCTCTGTAAACGGCGCTGACTTCTGCGCCCGCACCGCCCGGAGCGCGCTCGGCGAGCAGCGGCCTCGGCCCGCTCAAACCCAGGGACGCCCTACCTAGGCGGCCGCCCTGCGGATCTGCACCTCTGCTCCCCCAAGGTGGGTTCGGGACGCTTCCCTGGTCCTGGACCGCAAGCCGCCTCTGTGGGAGCGCCAAAGAAAAGAACCTTTGCAAGCGCGAGACTGAACTTGGTTTACGATGAAAGAGCTTAGTTACTTCCTTGAGCTGATGGGTTCTCAGCCCTACCCACCCCATGCGGGGAGATCCGACTTGATTCTCAGGTGGAGACGCCCTCCTCGCGGACACCGACTTCTTTCCCTCCCGCTCTCAGCTCACGATTCGCACACCGCGTTGCCAGGGGCCTTCCAGCCCCGCCGCTGCGTAGGGAGGGATCCGCGAGGGGCCTTCCGCGGAACGCACCCGGCAGAGCCTCGGCCCTTGCCCGCCTGCCCCGAGACAGCCTGGCGGACTGGGGCTCCTGTGCCTGTTTACAGATCGCGATTCAAGGAACAATGTGTACCACGGAACAGGGACCCTGTATTCCCGGGACAGGAACACAGACGCTTCCAGGAAAGGAGATTGGGATGGCCTACAGAGCAGGGTCCTTCTGCACATCTCAGAGGGCTCTGGCCTGAATATAAAGCTTTCTCCCGTGAAGATAATAAAATAATCTTTGTCCAGGAGGGAGCTCATATCTGCATCCAGCCTCTTCTCCCCTCTCACTCCTTCAAAGGACTCTAGGCTGCAAATAACACCTCCTTCGGATTTTCCCCAGATCTTGGAAGCCAAATTCTCTTTTGTTGATAACCCCTGCCATCCCCTCTGGCTCTTCTCTTCCCCTTACCCATTATAGGTGGAGAGACAGAAACGCTTAGTGGAATTTAGGAACCGTAGGGAACTGTAGCGTCATGGATATCCACATCTGTAGGTTCAGGCACCATACAGAGCCAACAATTTTTCCAAAGCTTCTTGGGGCTAGAGGAACAGGTGCTCTGGGGTGTCTGACACGCCGTGTTTTTACAGGGAAAAGGAGGAAATTTTTTCTATAAAGCAATCTGCACTTATAATGCCTTCTTAGGAGAAACTAATAAGGCACTTATAGTACATTGATTCCTCACCCCCTTGCAACAAAACTGGAGTACTGGTGGAGAAACAGTCCACATCCTAAAAGGAATTATCTGATGGAGATGGTTGTGGAAATCTGGTGCTACGCACTTTCTGCTGTAGGGAAGCCAGGCTATTTGGTGTAGTTTTCAAATGTGGGAGTCTCCCGAGTGAAGAGATCACAGCAGCTATCTTTCGTGCGAGCTAGATTTTGGGTTAAGTGAATTCATTTTCTAATAAGTTAATCTTAACCCTGATTTGTTATTATCTCTAATTTTTTAAAAATGTTATAATTTCTGGAAAGCAGTAATATGCTTGGTAATACCATTAAAGAACTGATGCCCAACTTCCCTTTGAGCCCACCCTTGCCTCCTGCAGGCTGGGCATCTGCTGATCTATGGGCAGAGAAGTTTCAGATCACATATTATAGAGACAGAGTGTCCTACTGGAAATAAGGTGTATCAGAGATTGTAGTGGCTTTAAAACATCACTTTTTCATTCATCTGCTTCATTTCCCACAAATTGTTCTATTAGTAGAAGTGTATCAAGTTATTTCCATTAAAGAAAGATTTAAATCGGATACCTACGCCCTCACTGGTCTTGAGGGAACACAGTATGGCATTACATTAAACTTGCTCTTATATGGAAAAGGTAAAAGTGCCACACTATCTTTCATTGCTATACTATGATAGATTGGCCTGGAGTGAAACATAAAGCACAAATGAATAAAAGTGAGCAGAGAATGCTTTCCTTTCTCTTTCTTTTTTGTTGGGTTGCTTAGGAAAGTTCTGGCAATCCACAATTTGGATTTTCCCATGAATCTCCCTAGATTTACATTAGAGCTGACGACCAAAAAAGCATGTTATGCCTACCAACATTTCCACCCATCTCTGTCACTTGGCTCTGTCGCCTATCCTGGCCACGGCCAATCAAAGCACAGAAAAAGAAGCAGCCTTGCAGTTGCTGGTGCTCCCCTCCTTTAATCCTCTTTTCTTTCCACATCCCCCACCTCACCCTCACCCCGCCCTCCCATCCAGGCTTACTTGTTTGCAGAGACTAGGCCCAAACTTCAAACTTTTATTGCTCCTTTCCTTTTACCTCTCTGTTATTATTTCTGGTTAAACTCCTTTGCCCCTCCAGCTCCTAGGAGATGACTTTCCTCAACTCCACACGTGCCACTGTTCATCTTGTGGCTTAATTGTTTCTGCAGAAGCACCATTATTTTCACATGCCCAAGGTCTGCCTATGAAGACATTTATTAGGGTAGAATTTGATTAGAATTTATATAAACATTAAGACCTTCCCACCTCATTTAGTAAAGCAATAATGACTGCATTCATTTCAGGAACGGATAATAGACACCAGGAGACAGACTGCCAGGAGACTTTGAAGGCCTAGGTTCACCAAACCGATTCTGCTCTCCATTCTCTGCTTGGGTTCTATTTTGCTGTTTCAGATACAGTATTGTGGGTGTTTTCATGGGGGCTAGGTGATAGGCCAAAGATTGTGTTAAGGGATATCCGTGCCATAGAAACGAACTGAGCTTGAAAATGTATTGGATTCACTATTAATCAATATTTTGGAACTGGGGTTTAAAAAAAAGCAATAGTTATTTAAAACATTTCAGGAAGAACTGAATCCCTTCATTTGGCAATGCATTTTGCAGGCTTTTCTTTTACTCGCATGAATGATCTAGTCACTAAGAGGAACATGACCATTACTTTGTTCTGTACAGGAAATTGGGAAAAGGATATTTCCAACGTTCATGTTATTAGCTAATTGGATATTAGGCAGAACTGATCTTGATTCCAACCTAGAATTAGAAAGAATCTCAAAAGTCCTCTAGTGTAACACTTACTGTAAGCATCAGTCCTTTCTTCAACATATTTTCTTAGTGTCTTTTCTTCCTTTTTTTTTTTTTCTTTCAACCCTGGTTGTTTCTGCTACCTTTTTCCTATAAGGATAGAGAGAGAAAAGAGTAGAAAAGAGAAACTACAGAATTATGGCATTTTTCAGGTAATTCTTACCCTTTCATTTAATGAAGTTAAATTTATGTGAGCAAATCCTATTACAAAGGAAAGAAAGATTTTTATATAAAAATTATTACAATAAAATTCTCATTGTAAAAACAATGCAGGTTTGCTGTGGAAAATTTACAAAAAACTGAAAAATAGTAGAAAATGCCTATCTTCAACCACTCAAAGAAAGTCATTGCTTATATTTGACCCATTTCTAATTTTTGCTGGGCATTTTTATATGGTGGCTATTTTATCTGGGATGTTTATGTTTTTTCCCATGTAGTACACTTATTTCTATATAGTTTAAGTCCTTGTATGTATGGTACATAATGTTTCCTCTTCTAAAGTGAGTCAATCATTTTTCCATTGCATTACTATTTATTTATGCAGTTCTCGGGATCAAACTCAGACCTAGCACAGCTAGGCAAATACTCTACCATTGAGCTACTCCCACCCCAGTCCTATTGCTGGACAATAAGACCATTTTCCTTAACTTGAGATAAATGGTACCCCAATGAGCATGAAAGCAAGATTCATGAGATTGATTTCTATGGGTCATTTTATATTTCACATTCTTATTGATTTTGATTAGGCAATGGAAACAATGAAAGAGCAAGAACCAGAAAACCAACTTAAGAAGGGAACTGCATTAGTGACCAAAGGTAGTGATTTAGTGAATAGTTCAAATTTAGCTTGAGTGAACTGAGAGATACATGAGTAAGCTAGGATAGGTCGTGGTGAAGGAAATTAAGAGCAACGCTTATCACTTTTTACAGGTATTTTGAGACTTTGTTGCTTTGAGCATGAATTTAGCAGTCTCCTTACCAGAGCAGGAGAATTTGGAAAGAAGGTCAAAACTCTTCTGATTTAGGCTGGTAGCATGCTGCCTACCAGCTTGCACTACTATTTTGTGTACTCCTACTCTTCTGTGGGTAAATAAAGGGCTTTTGCTTCTAGGGCTGCCAATCTGGCACTTTTCAGAAGAACTAAATTCAGGTTAAGGGGAAAATTATAGAACCATAACCCACAAAGAAGTTTGAGGGTGGGGGCAGGGAGCTGAGGAAAAGAATTAAATAGCAATAGTCTACCCTTTCATTTGCATGACACACATTAACCATACCAAAGAAGTTCCAAGAGAACTGTCTTGTTCTCTTGTCTCCAGGAGCACATGTAGGGTGCTTTAATTGCCACATTTTCAAACCAATATAATGGTGGGGATGTCTTAGTAATTACCTTAATGAGATAACACCTTTCCTTCCCTGAACCTACTCATTATCACGCCTCTTGTTCAAATTTCAACTACAAAGAACTATACTTGTAAAAAAAAAAGTCTGAAATGTATTGTTCCAGGTCTCATACCCTTAAAATAATCACATTGCACATATCTTAAAAATATAAAAGAAATAGTACACATAGACAATTCAAATATGTTAAAGGAAAGGCTTGAGATAAGTAAACTAAACATCTGGGTGCCCTTTAATTATTCTTGGTTGGATTCTTTATCTTGACCTATAGTGATGCTAAGGTGCCAAAGTGATGAATTTTAAGATGTTGGGCTGTGAAGACGTGCAGCTGCAACACTGATGGATTTAGGAAGGGATGGTAACAAGGTTAGCTGCATGTGAAGTGTGAATTGAGATTTTTGCAAAGAGACTGTGATTGCAGATGGGCATAATGTTGTACCCTTGCATGAAATCTTGCTATTATTGTATAATGGTCAGACAGAGTGTGAAATGACTTATTACTTTTCTTTTATTCTTTAATGAAGTTGGTTAGAGTAGCAGTACTACTGCTAGTCAATAGTAGTAAAGCATACACATACAAAAAACTATATATGACAGGTGCTGAAATATTAAATATTTATTTAGTTTTGACTTTTCCCCCATAATTTTCATGAATATCCATATGCAAACAGAAGCATCTCTTTATCCATACAGATAAATTTGTACTGATTTGTGTGTCTGCACTTAGCCTTACTATCCTACATAAATATACAAGGCTCTGATGAATATAAAGGATTTCAACATCCAAGAAAATTTCATACACCTTTAAATGTGTAAAAATGCTTTTATTACTTTTGGCTGATTTCTGTATGGAATTCTGATTTGAAAATTCTACTCTGAGTTATTCAGGGAACATTGAAGTATCAATGCATCATTATGGTGACTGGAGTACAATGTAATAAAATCCAAGTATGAAGCACACTTTCTAACATGCTGTGGGGTATGGGGAAGATCAGATCATGATTCTTCAGCTTTGTGATACAGAGTACATACCTTTCATTATATCATAGAGACCATAATATAGGTATTTCTTTACTTCTCAATATCAGAATCACAAGAAGATACTATATCTCAGCTTTTACAAATCTGAGGGAAAATGATCACTATGATGTTTAAAATAAAACAAAACAAGGGTCCCCCCACTCCCTCACTGCATTTTTTCTATTGTCAGTCTTTTGACTCTAGATTCTAATGTTAGAAATGGTAAGAATTATGTATTTTAAAGAATTTGGTTTTCAAGATTGGGGATTTTATTTATTGTAGAATGATTTTTATGTAGTCTGTAAGAATCATAATCATTTTAATGCATTGGCTTGATATTCGATATGAATAGCAAGCATTAGAAAGACAAAAATATATTTTTACCATAGACTCTTAAATTGAAAACTTGGCATTTAAAAAGAAAATGTAAATTTGTTTTCATTTTTTTCATATGCTTCTGAAGTTAGACCTTGATATAATAAAAATTTTTGTTCTGGAACATATTGAGAATCAAATGATATTCCTCAAAACAACACAAATCAGCCCTTACCTGTAAAAAACAAAGCCACTTGCCTATAAAAAATGTTTAGTCTTGTCCCTCAGTACCACACTTATTGACCTATTTCCCTACTTTTTTGGCCTAAATTTGCTCCACAGAAGAATTCCATGACTGTGTAGTTCCTCATCACTAAAAGATAGGATCACATTTATTCAGATAAAATCTGGAGATAAAACGCATATCATACTGTCTGTTTTTCTTTTTTATAGAACAATGTTACTTTTCATTAGAAACCTTTTAGAGTAATAGTAGTCTAATAGTGGAGCTTCTCTCTCAAGAGTATACATTAGTTCTGAGATACATTAGTATGGGACACTATGTAGGCAGAAGATTTTTTGAAAGACTTGAATTAGTGAGGTGTTTTAAGTCTGTGCGTGACACCAACTTTAGGAAAGATGCATATGCTGCCAAGTTATTTCCCAAGTGAGTTGGGTGACTTGGCCATATCTATAGAAAACATCGACAATTATAATTAGTAATCTCTCACTTTTCAATATCCCTGGAGAACAGTGCTGTGATTGGCTTGCAGTCTACTAATATCACCCTTTTTATAGATATATGAAAGTGAATCTGGATAAGAGAATGTATTATGTGCTGTGTGGGTGAAAATCTGACGCACTATCTTATAAATTTAAGATCTTTTAAAAAATTGGCTTTGTACTGTCTATTGTAGCTAACTGTGCCAACATTTTAGGGCCCCATTATGTCTTGACATAAGCATTTTAAAATTTTGAGTGCTTTTCCATTAAGAAAAGCTTTTGGTTTACTATGAATACATAAATTGCACATAAATGTTTCAACTAACTTTTTAGCTGACAGATAAAGCTGATAGATAAACCTTGAAGTTTCCTTCTAATCTCATTGTAGGATTAGTGATGCTGGTCTTTATGTTAGAGAGTACCTCCTGGTACTTTTCTTTATCAGGATAAGTAAAGTTCCTTGTGGATTGATCAGGGAACAATGAAATGAAACATTCAAAACCTACTTTGAAACAGAGTGTCATCACATCTCTAAGTACTGGGGCCTAAATTCTAGATTGTGGTCAAGGACATTCATCTGTACATAGTATTTTTTTCATCATAGCTAGTGAATTAATATCTAACATTACCATAAATAGGTAATATATATATATATATATATATATCTATATGTATACCATTTTATCTCTAATCCTTAGGCCAGTGCCTAGTATAAAATAGGTACTCAAGAAAGTTTGCATAGTTGAATTTAAAGTCAATGATTAATTAAAAACAGCACATCCAAATGATGTTTGCAGCTTGACATGTATTCCTTAATGGGAGGAATGTGTCAGGTATTTCACTGTATTACAAGTACCTGACATATTAACTTGAAAATCCCAAGGGTACAATGAATATTTGTTACACTGTTGATTACTGTGGTGATGTAGTAACATTTTTAAGAAAATTAATTTTCAGTTTTGGCTAATGTTTTATAGTTTTCAGTGAGAAGAATAGCACTTGGTAAAGTTGCATAAGTTTTGGGACATCAGCTTATTCCTCAACTAATTGCACCGGAGGTCTACTTTTTAATTAAATTCATCTTTTTTTCATAGGTCTGAAAAATTTATGTGACTCATAGCACTTTTGTTGTTGCTGATAAGGTGTAGCAAGTAGAAAAATGTATGGAATATGCTTTTGCGAAGTGTTTTTGAAAAACAAGCCTCATTAATAATGATAGACCTTAGCAGATATCAAAGGTTGAACTCTATTTTGTGTTGGAGCCTATATTCTAAATTGTACGGGTAAGGCATACTACAGGCCACTACATAGGCTTAGAAAAGGAATCAAGAGACCTTTAGCTTATTAGTGATATTCTTAACAGGGCAATGACAACTGGGAAAACGAATTGAGTTGGTAATTTAATAGGTATAATTCAAAGAGTAAATAGAAACAGCTAAATTTCATGGTCGATAGTACCATTGAAGCAAGGTTGTTGGAAGACACTGTTAATGAAAACAGTGACTTTCAAAATGATGCTAGATTTAGCAACCATTTTCGCTAGAAGTATTTGGCATGATGTTTGGGCTCAAAATTGCTATTTTGTATTGCTTAATGCATTGTTAAATGGAATCTGTGATGTGTGTGGCAGGAAAAGAGAGAAAACTGATGCTTTTTCATGTTTTAATGCTCATGTTCAAATTCTCTTTCTATTTTACTACACCCTTTTTTTCAGCTGCTTGGAGAACAAAAGAATACCAGTAGGGAAAAATATGTAAAGTTTTGTCAGGTATTATTTATGTATTATTATTTTGTTGAAAAGATGTGAAAATATGAAGAATTAGAAAACAGAGTAGCTAAAGTAAGTTATAATGAACCATCTCAAAAAACACAAGGGAATAAGAGCATAATGACAACACATTTTCATTATACTAAAAACAAATTCTGGCTGATGGTTAAAACCTATTAATTGGATATTTTAGCTACTTACCCAAGGAATAAGACTGTAATAAGTAGCCTTCTCTTCCAAGGGAGAAAACAGAGCTAGTATCATTTTACTTGGTGAATTTAGTTCTTTTATGCTACATAATTTGTGGATATGGAAAAAGTGGAGAGAACATTGAAAGAATATATTAAAGTTACTTCACATGGGGGCTTCATATTTCTTAGACAGGTTAGGTATCGAGATATTTGAGGAAAAATTGAAGAAACAAAGCAGAAACCTTAGTGACATGACAACTATCCCTGGAGCATTACAATGATTCATAATTCACAGGAGAGCAAGGCTCAAGTGGATTATACATTTTATGGTACAAACGGGATTAATATTGTGCCTCACAGATACTCCATGTTTATAACAAGGAAAAGCACACTTTGACTTCCTCCTTCTCTCTTAAGGCTTAGGAGAAAGAATGTTAGAATATTTTAGATCATAAAAATATTTAGATCATAAAAAGACCACTGGTGGCTACTGTATAAAGGTGGAGATAACTTTAATATTATTTTCGTTCTTTTCTTAGGTCTCTGAGATGTTTTAATACCAACAGTGTGGTAATGCTATGATTTATATGGATTGTTGGTGAAACATTGAAACATATGATCATCTTTTCAACTTAGTAATTTCTTTGCTGGCATATAAACTTTAAGGCTATCTGTCCCTTTTCTAAGTTATAACTCTGGGAAGTAGTTTTAAAACATTTATTTGCACAAGCATCTTAGAGAACGCTGTGAGAACAATATATGGTAAAGCCACTGTGAAATTTTTAATTGTGGACTGAGACCATGGCTTGAACGGTGATAGCTGTGTGCCCCAAGTGGCACTCAAGCCAGTTTCGAGGGTGTTTTACCACTTTCCGTTTTGTCTGTCATATACTACTTTCTGTTTTCTTCAGTTATTTTCCCTTTCTTCTCCTACTCCTTTTACTCTCATCTTTTATCCATTTTACCTCGTTAGTACTTTTGCCATTTTCTGTGTATGATATTTGATTATTTGTGTATTTTCTTCTTAGACTAGAAGCCTTATGAGAACATATAATAAATACTTAAATAATTCCCTTAATGCCTATCAATCAGAGATGCTCAACAAGTGTTCTCTGGGCTCTCACGAGCTAATATTCTTATTCTGTAGGTTACACGAGGGCTGTCAATAATTTCATTAAATTCTAGAGTAGGATTCTTTTCATTGTTAATATTTGCACATATAAATTTTAGTGTCTAACTCATTTAGTGGAGAATTGGTGCTTAAGCATGATTGCTTGAATTATTAACACATTGTATATATATAAAATTAAATCTTTGGTGGGTCAGGGTCTCCAATATAGCTTTTTTATTTTTTTAACAGCCTTGCTAAGTTGCCCAGATTGGGCTTCAATTTGCAATTCTCCTGCTTCAGCTTTCCAGAGTGTTGGGTTACAGGTGTGCACCACCATGCCTGTATCCTATTTAGCTTTTACATTCCAGTTGGAGGCCTTGGTTAGTGATGATTTTCTCCAAAACATGAGGCTAGAGATAATTCTCTATGTCGTCCCTATAGCAGCCAAGAAGGACTAAATATACAGTTTTAGAGAGGAAAATTGGAGCTGTTGGATTGTGAAGTCTTATGAACCAGTTCTCTTAAGGGAAGGTGGGAAGGAGAGAGAGAGAGAGAGAGAGAGAGAGAGAGAGAGAGAGAGAGAGAATCTTTTCTTGTTCATGGGCTTTGGGAACATTTAAAACCCATTGGTGAAGTGTCTTAAGAAATGTAACAGAACTCAATAACTCTTTTGTTTATGTATTCTGATTATCTGAAGTCATGTTTGGTATTTATTAATATGCTCTCTTAGCTCCTAGCTTATTGTTTGTTCATTTAGTCTGAAAAGCTTTGATCTTGTTTCCTTCTAGCTTCTGCTAGGGTTCTGTCCTGCAGTTCCGTGTAATACCAAATAACCGGAGAGTCTTCAATTGTCCAAATATTTTGTGACTTTCAGTCTCAGCAGGCATCTCCTCCTCCTCCATAGCAACAGTGCATTTGGGGAATTACTTTGTTTTCTCCTCCCCACTTCCTCCTATGGTAGAAACTTCACTATTTCTAAGCTGAGGTAAATCAAATCAGACTGGAATTAAGTATGGCCCTAATTAAGTTGGACTCTATCTCTAGACAGCATGGTCAGATGTAACACTCAAAAATAGGAGTTATTTTGGGGCCCAGGTAAAAGCATAACCAATTTAAATACAGTGTTAATTTCTAGTTTTTATTTCTTTTCCAGTTGTTGAGTATGTTGAAAGGGATATTTTCCCTTTAAGAAACACTGATATTAATAATATGTCAAGAAGTAGTCCTCAGTCTTAAAACAATTTCCATAGAGGATTCTTATTAGACTCCGGTTTTACTATAGATGATGATCAGATGCCTAAATGAGGCATCACTATGCTTTTAGAGGACTTCATTGAAAGCATTTTATGCTACATGGATTGATTTACTGTGAAAATTCCCAGTGATTGGTACAAACCTTTGCCAATGAATGACAAATTTACATACACATCATGTCAGCCAGCAATATTTTACAGCTTTAATTGCTTTAGCTTCAGGCATTCCATGTCAAAATAGAGTGTTTAATGTCCTGCAAGTTACTCTGTTTCTTTGCAACATTAAATTATTCTGTAATTTGTCTGTTTTCTTTCTAATGCATTGTCCACTTAGTCATTTAATAATTTATAATATAAAATGCATGATTCAATTTTAAATAGCATGTCCAACTTAGTTTTTAGAAGATTCTAGGTGAATTTGCCTCAAAAAGACTAGAAAACTTGAAATTCATTTTCATGAAGTGTTTATCCCCTTTTCTCAGCAGAAAAGATCCTCCTGTATATTGCTAAACTTTTAATGAACTGTTGTATGTGTGTGTGTGTAACTTGTATTTTAGATAAAATAGCATTTTAAAAAATCCAGGTAGACTTATGAAATTCATTTAGAAAAAGGGTAGGATTCTGTGTAGTCAAAATCAATGGTAAAGATGACTTTATTCAGTGTCTGAGAGTGAATGCGCTTGGAAAACATTGCTTGTGTTCATTTAGTTAAGTCAGTTTGAACAAAGATGAATTAATATAGAACATACTCATTTATGCATCTTTAGTTGTTATAGGTTTGAAGGATACTAAAAAATAATCTTTTCCTTCCTTTTTTTGCAGTACTAGGGATCAAACTCAGGGACATTCTACCACTGAGCTACATTCCTAGTTCTTTTTTGTTTTGAGACAGGTTTTCACTAAGTTGTCTAGGCACCCCTGATCTTGTGATCTTCCTACCTCAGCTTCCCAAGTAGCTGGGATTATATATGTATGGTGAACTAATCTTTTCCAAGTTTATAATAGTATCTGACTTTGATCATCTTCTTCTTCTTCTTCTTCTTTTTTTTTTTTTTTTTTTTTTTTGGTGCCAGGGATCAAACCTTGCACTTCTTGCAAGACACACTGAGCTAAATCCCCGGCCCTTGATCATTTTTAATTGTAGGAGTTTACCATATGTCCATTTGTAAAGAATGACCATTGAGTAACCATTTCTGATTGTGATATTGCTATTCACATGTAAAATAGATTAGCAAAATTTGAATGAATGTGTAAAAGTCAAAGAATGTCAAATAACTGTGTCTTTATTAAAGGTGTTATGTTCAAAGGTAATCTATTAAAAAGTTATATAATATATAATCATTTAGCATAAGACTAATGAATAATGATAACATATTCTTCAGTCTATAATAAATATTTCTATTTTCAAATAAAACTTTTGCAAATATGAGCATTCAAAACCAAAAAAGATAAAATCATTTGGTTTTATTTGAAACATTAAAAAAGCAAATTCATAGATTCATGTATTATACATTCATCTTTAATATCCCCCTTTTCTAGCTTTCTCCAGTCATGAGATTGTTTCTTTACTATATTTTTCTACTAAATTCCTAGAGTGCCTTTGGTCAAGTTTAACTATAATTTGGTTACTGAGTATAATTCTTAAAACAGGCACAAATGGAATTGATTTCCTAAGGATTTTGGAACACTGGTCCAATCCATTAATGAACAGATTCAAATATTCAGCACTTTTTATACCTTTAAAATAATAGGAAAGAGTGTGTTGTTGGGTCAAATAATTTACAAAGATATTTAACCCAAGGTTGATAACATCTCTTGACCGTCCCTCATGTAGAAGACTTCGCAGTTCAATGATATTTGTGAATTAATCATAACACTTCCTGTGGAATTTAAAATCTAGTGTAAGATGACATATTGGAGTATTTCAGCACCATGAAAAAGCTTGCCTTTGTTGGTTTTAGCTTTTTTTTATTGGTTTTTTTTGGGGGGTACTGGGGAATTGAACTCAGGACCTTGCACTTGTGAGGCAGGTGGCAGAACCACTGAGCTAAATCCCTAGCTGTTGGTTTTAACTTTAATATTCCTTTTTGGGGGGTATCTCATGAGAAAGGTTGCTGAAAGTAGATATTTTGAGATGATAGGATATTTCTGTCAATATAATTGGTAATTATTAACAAAACACACGATTTTAAAAAAGAAAAAGCTTAAAAGAGATGTATAGTATATTTCTACTGTATAGAAAATTAAAACTGTACTGTACTTTGTTTTGATGATTTAAAATTCAATCTTTTCACTTAGTATGTGAAGTAAAGAAACTATTTACTTTGAAAGCCTAAATTAAGGGTCAGGTGCCAGCATTTTCAACTCTTTTGTTTCCCAAACTGCCTGAAAATAAATCTTTCTGCCTGGGTTAAATTCAACAGAGATAAAAATATACTTTCATGAATAATAAAAACCATTTTGCTGCATTAGAAAAGGGCATGTTTTGATTAACAAGTAAATTGAGATTATTGGTAATAACATATATCTTCTTTTACTTCATTTATTGAATTTCGGAAATAAATTATGCCCAGAAAATTTTATGAAGCAATATTGAGATAAGCTTGGCCTAACAATTCTTGGAGGGAGCTTCCTATTGCTTGCTAATTTCCAGAACATCCGTAGTAATTAGAACAGTACTCCACCAAGCAGAGAGAAAAGTACGTAAGTAAAAATCGATTCTTCATTTGCTTCCTTAGATCTGCACCTTTTTTTTTTCCTTGCTATCTCTTTGGAATCCTAGGGAATAACTTGATACTTCATCACATGCCTGGGGTGGTGAGGCCACAGAAAGGGTGAGGAGAGGGGTGCTTGTGGCTACATTTCTGTATTGAATTTAATTTTTCATTGATAATTAGACTCTCGAAGCCACCTGATATTTTTGACCAGCAGGAAACAAAAGCCCACTGATTGACTCAGGGGATACGAAGGAGTGGCCCCCACTGTGCTCACACAGCATCTCCACAAAGACTAAAAACAAGAGCTGTGGCAAATTGGATCACCATGCAAGTTCCAACTGGCCCATTGTGTACAAGTAGTAAATTGGGAGCTGATATTTCCGAGAACTATTTATTAGCAAAGCTTGGTGTTTTACTCCCTTCCCACCCCTCCATTCCCCTCACCTCAGTTTTCTTCAGTAAACAGCTTTTCCCCAAGTTACACGGAGTAGTCTATAACATTTCCAAAAATTCTGTTAATTATCCAAAGAGCTGTCCAGGCTAGAAATGTACTGATTACATATGACAAATTGAGCAAAAAATTTTTCAGTAATTTTAACAGGCATTTATATGTGCATAATTATACAAAGGCAAATGGGTGATGTTTGCAGGAGTTTACTGAAATCCAAAAATGTAGAATAATATTTTAAAAATTCAATCCTATCTCTATGTGTCTTATTACGATTTTTAAATGAAGATATTTCAGTGACAGCTTTTGGTGGAGTGATCAGTTCTAACCATTTAGTACAAAAAAGGTGTGAAAATACTGGGCTATGGCCAGTTAGCAGAAATCATAGTTATACAAGCCTAGACCTGTATTTCTTACAGAAGAATTGATAACTCTGGATTTTTTTCGATTTGAGTAATGCAGAGAGAGAAAAATGGAGTCTGTTTCATTAGTTGCATACACACACAAACACACACATACACAATCTCTGAGAGTTTGAGTTTTTAGTGAGTTAGGAATATATTATTATTATTATTATTACTATCAGTCTCATAACTTATATAACTGCAAAAAATAAAGTTTGTACTAATGTTTCATAATTAGGTTGTTGTGATGATGATGTTTATTCATGTGATCTTTTATGAGCACAACTCCATATAGTACATTTCGGTTTCTGTGCTCTTTCCTTTTCACTTAGTGTATAAACTAATTCTATGAATGATTTGATGAGAGGAGCTCAGAGGGACATGGTTAATACTGGTATTCTAGCCAGGGAACACCATAGAGGCCATCATAGAGCACAAACATGCTCTGATTGTTTTTTCTGTTTTTGACTATTAGGATTCAGTTATCAACTATTAATAAATGCTTATGGTGTCCAATAATTTATTAAGCATTGTAGGGGATGAGAAGAGTATGTTGCTTGTTTTCAGATATCCAGAAGTTTATCATTACTAGGTAGACAAAATTACCAACATAAAAATAATGAGCAAACTATTCAACCTCAGAGGTTTTGAATATAATGTTGCAGAGCTATGGATATTTGAATGCCTGATTATGCATTTTTAGAAATAATTGGAGTGTTGACTTTCTAACTTGGTAGCTAGCATGAGTTGGATGGAATTATTTTGTCTCATAAAATTATAACAGAAATCAAAGGCATCTTAATAAATTAGGAAAAATTTCACTTGACTCTCAGAAACCCAAGCAAGCAATAGAGACTCAGGACTCAAAGACATTGAGCAATACCAAAGACAGGGGGATATTATTAGAATATGGTGTGTTGACAAAAATTGTTTTTATCATTATGGATTTTTTTTAAAAAATAAGAGAAATCGAAGAGAAGTAAAATTAGAAATATTTATAATAATTCCTCACTACTTTGCAAAGAGAATTAAATGAGTTAAAGCATAAAAGTGCTTGGCACATACTTTTTTTTTGGTGCAGGGGGTTGAACTCAGGACCTGGCACTTGCGAGGCAGGTGCAGTGCCACTGAGCTAAATTCCTGGCCCTTTATACTTGCTTTTAATAAAGCTTGTAGTTTTAAAAATAAACCTGTTGGTAAAGGTTCATTCATTTCTCAGTGCCTGAGAGTTGAGACTAAGTTGAAAGTGACAATTCTGACTCTCTGTCTTGGCACTCAGAGGGTCAGGTGGGATGGTGTCTACACGACACAATCCTCTCTCATAGCCAGGGCTGGGCTCAATTTCTCCTTACAGTTGCAGCACTTACTCTTAAAACCTCTCTTTTTGCATCACCATAGGAAACAGTAAATTTCTAAATCCTTTTGTAAACTTTCTTTCATGGCACTTGACATTTTTGTCCTTCCTTTGGCCTTGAAAATTTTTCCTCCTTATCTGGCTTCGGGGATAATCACTATTTTCTATTTATCTTACTTTGTTGAACCTCTTCTCTGTCTCTCTTGAGGATTCTCTTCTTCTCCATGTACACCCACTCCACTTTTTAATTTTTAAACCTGAGTCAGAGTCTCAATTTTGTAGCCTTCCTATCAGTTCTCATATAATGACTGATAGTTCTTTATACCCAACTCCAGGCTCTCCACTGGGCTCCAGAAATGTGTTTCCAACTTGTTTCTCCTTATATCTTCTGTATTATGTTAACTAAAACATTATCATAACAAAAGTTTATTTTCTACAGCTGAAACATTCCTTTGTCTGCATTCCCTATATGTGTTACTGCTATTCCTATGATACAGTGCCTGAATGTACAGATTGCCTGGGACTGTGGAGTTTCTCAAGAGTTGGAACTTTCTAAATTAAGAAGGTCCTGGGAAATCTGGCACTAGTCAGTCACCCTCAGTATCTACAAAAATCTTACAAACCAGAAACCTCTGATTTTTCCTCTATGTTCCCTCTCTCATCTCCTACTTCTAATTAGACACCAAATCCTAAGAACCACATTTTATTTTATTTATTTATTTATTTAGGTATGGGGGACAAACTCAGGACCTTGCACTTGTGAGGCATGCAACAGAACCACTGAGCTAAATCCCATAAGAACCGGCCCTTAAGAGCCATATTGTGGAAAGCACTTTTGAAACACTTCCCCTTCTTTTTAAATTTGGTGCCTGGATTCAGGCCTTTATTATTTCATATATGTTTTAGTGTGAAAGAATCTTACTTGGCATCCTTGACTTTGATCTTACTCATTTTATATGCTGCTTGATTAATCTTCATAAACACAGATCTAATTGTCATGGTGCTATTAAACAACAAACCTAAAAATTAGAAGAGGTAAATCCATGGAGAAAATTGAGTTTTGCCATAGATTAGAGGGTTTTAGCTCTTCAACGCAACCAAAAGAACCCTGTGACTCTGAAAGGAACTGATTGTAACCTTAGTATAATAAATCTCTGTTAGAGATCAACACAATTTTCTCCTCAGCATCTGGATCAATTTTTTCCCTCTGTCTGGACAGGAGTGCTTGCTTTAAAAAAGATTGCTAAGGGACCATCTTACTTGAATTATAGTCTAATCAAAATAAAACAAGAAATCTGCACTTAAGTAAATAGTAAAAGAATGAGGTCCTAATGTTAGGATAAGGAGGTAAAAAATAGCACAAAAATAAATTTTAACCAAAAACAGAAATAGAAATTTTACAGCATGAGTGTATTACCTCATCTTCTTCCTCCCTCAGCTAGGGCCTGTCTCTTGTTGTAGCTATAGTCTCCCTAGAAGTGATATCATTTGGTGCTCATTGATGTTATAATCCATCACCATGACAGATCTTTGAACTCAGAATATGTGGTGGTTTTAAAATACATCCAGAAAGTCTTTAGTATGTGGAGCATAATTTCCCTTTCCTTGAGTGTGAGCTAGGCTTCCTGACTTGCTTCTAGAGAGTAGAATACAGCAAGAGTGAGAGTATGACTTTTGGAACTAGACCCTAAAAGGCACTGTGCAGTGTGGCTTCTACTTTAATGTCTCTTGTTGGATCACTGGCTCTGGATGAAACCAGGTTTCATGTCACGAGGACTCATGTGAAGCCTTGGGGAGAGGTTCTGTGGCAAGGAACTGAGCTTCCTCACAACACTGAAAGCAAGCTTGCCAGGTGTGAGAATGCATGATAATACTGAAAGTGATCTGCCTGTCCCAGTCAAAGCTCCAGGTGCCTGTAGCCCCAGACAACGACTAGACTGCAGCTTCATGAAAGATCCAGAACCAGAACTATCAAGGTAAGTGCTGCGAGATTCCGAACCCACAGAACTGTGTGAGCTGATGAATGTTTATTGCTCCACACTGTTGTTTCCGGGTAATTTTACTATGCAGCAATAGGTAACTAATACAGAGTAGTTTTGTTTGACCTTTACTTTTCTTTTTTTAAATTTATTGAGTTTATTGGTACAATCTAGGTATACAATACAGTTACATTCATCATTGGGATTCTGTACGTTTACATAATAGATCTTGATTCTCATTTTTTCCTCTTGTCCCTGCCCTCCCTTCACCCTCTCCTCCCCTCCCCATTTACAAACACTTTGTTTCCATTTTTTCAGTTTCTCACATTTTTTTTCTCTCCCTTATTATCTTTCCCCACCCTTCCCACTTGCCCTACATCTTTAGCCCTTTACTTTCTATTTCACATTAATTATCTCATTAGGATCCTGTGTACTATTATAGTTTTTCACACCAAGGAAACTATTCGGTATTTCAGTTAAAGAAATCTCTGTATGAACATTAAAAATAGGGAATCCTAAAATAAAACTAAAAAGAAAAGTAAAAGAGAAAAGGCAATGATGTAACATTAAAATAATCCTTAATTCTGGAGATGAAAATGGTCCCCGAACATATTTAAATTGCTTCTTGCTATTATAGTCTTATCTTATTCTTTTTTTTCATTATTTAGAGAATACTTTATTAGTTTCTGTAATCAAACCCACGTAGATATGACCTTACATGTTTAGTATGATGTGTTACCCCTAAACACTTGGAAAAAAAATAAAAATGAAAATAAATTAACATTTCTAGACCAAGATGGCTGTCCATTTCTGTACAATGCCAACTCAGCACAGTAAATTGGGATGACTTTTTCCAAAGTTGGCAGCACCGTTAAAGTTTCGCACAATTCAATTTATGTATATATATGTATATATATATATTTATATTTATATAAAAAGACTAATAATAGTATGTTATGCATCTATAGCAGCAACAGCTTTTCCAGGTTCTGCAGTCATCTGAACAAAATTATAGACATTCAGCACATTCCATTAAAAAAAAAAAACAACAAGAACAAAAAAAACAAAGAAAAGAATAATATCGAGAAAACAGCAAAGTTCTGTTGCTGTTGTGGTATCTGGGATTATTATTTTTTTATTAGCATCTTAATCATCATCTGGAAAGAGAATATTCTAGAGTAATATCATTAAATGTAGCTCTGATAAAGCATGGTCCCTACTATGTATCATAAAGCAGGCACAAGATATTTTACATTCATAGAGGTATGATACAGTACCATCCTACTTCAATAATACTAGAGTCAGTTTTGGTTTGAAATTTACTTTGTCTGTAAATAAAATTGCTACCCCTGATTTTTTCTGGGCTCCTGTCACATGGAGAATTGTTTTCTATCTTTTCACTTTTAGTCTATGGGCTTCTTTTTTCACTAGGTGTGTTTCTTGTATACAACATATTGTTGGATTTTGCTTCTGATTCCATTTTGCCGGTCTGTTTCTCTTGATTGGTGAGTTGAGGCCATTGACATTGCTGGTTATAACTGATATGTACTGACTTATTATTGACATGTTATTGGCCTTTTGTTGACTCTTTTTACTTTTTCACCTTCTTTTAATTTCTTGCCTTGCCTATTTG
>NW_022900945.1:24091517-24126359 GCF_012274545.1 Fukomys damarensis | reverse complement strand
TTGGGAAGTTTTCTGTCATTAATTCTGAGAACAGCTTTTTTAAGTCATTTGTATTTTCTCCTGCTACTTCATGGATTCCTATCAGTCTTATGTTATTCTTCTTTGCATCATCTAGGAGTTGTTGGATTGATTTATCATGATCTCTTATTGTTTTTAAGAGACCTCTCTTTTCATGGTCACTGACTGCAATCTTATCTTCTATATCTGAGAGTCTATCTTCACATTCTTTTATTCTGTTGCGTACACTTTCAATAGAGTGTTTAATCTCCTGGATATCTGTTTGAATCTGTTTTATGGATTCCATTTCTTTCCTATGTTGGGCGTTTATTTTTTCCATTTCTTTCTTATGCTGGACCTTCATGGCTTCTATCATGGTCCTGAGCTCATCTATTTTTTTGTCAGTTTCTGCTCTAGAGTCTCGAATCACGACTTTCATTTTACTCACCATCTCTATGGTTATCTGGGAAATTATTTCTGTTTTCAATTTTTCTAGAGCCTGATTGATCTCTTTTGTTACTTCCTGTGCTTTGAGTTCAGGGTGTCCTGGTGGTTCACTGTCGGCCTTTTCATCCTCATTTGCCCCACTGTTTGCCATTGGTAAACTATAAGTCTATCCTTGTGTCTTGCTTAAGTGTTTTCTCATGTTTATTTTTGTTGTCGGACTGTCCTTGATTTAATCTCTGGATTATCACCCAAATCTTCCTGATATAGTTGTACCCTAGCTTCTGTGTCTCTAATGACCCACAGACATTCTCATCTTCATAACATCAGAGAAAACAGCTCATCAAATGGACTGCAATGCTTTATGCCAACTGATACAATCAGCAACACATTAAGATCAAGCACAACTTTGACATTGACCACCAGTGGTAGTCACTAGTCTATCACCCTTAAATCATTTGAATTTAATTGAAATCAAGAAGCAGTCCAGAACATGTCTGCAGTGAACAAAATTTCAATATAGTGTATTTACCATTTAATGGCTCAGACAGGGAGGATGCAAGACCCCTGATCTCAGTTAGCTGATGGCTGAACCCCATGACGCTGACTGACCTCGGGCTGCAAGGCCCAGATTGAGTTCCCCAACCTTCTGAATGGTTGAAATCCACAACGTTCTATTACAGGTTTCCCACACCCTTTCTTTAAAGATGTTCAAAGTTGGGAACTCAGAGAAATACCCTTGATGACCACCTCTGCCTCTGCAGAGTGGGTCCAAAGACTGGCACAGTCAGGAGGTCTGAGAGTGTGGGGGAGGGGGTGGTTATAGGGGTTCAGGGCGCCCACACAGCTACCTTCCCGGTGCTTGGGTGCTTGAGTGATGGCGTCTGGGTCGGGAGCAGGTGTGGTTCTCCTGTTTGACCTTTTCTTACTTTTTTCTTTCCAGTGTTTTTTCCAAATGCCTTCAGGTCATAATTTTCACTGATTCTTCTGCAAAAAAAGCTACATTATTTCTCCTTCATTTGCTGCTGTGTTATATTCTTTTATGGCTTAATGCTTATTTTCCCATGTGCTCATTCTGTAGGCCCTTTCTACCCCCCACTTTTTCGAGGATGATTTTCATAGGCCTCCTGCATTCTAAAATATCTTATCAGCAGATTTTTTCTTCTGATGATCTTTTTCAAGGATGCAGCTTTGTTTACTGTCTGGTGTAATAAAATCATGTCTTCCACTGGAGGAAAGGTCAGACAGCTTTGCTAACTGGCCATTATGAAAGAATGGGGTTTGGTAAGTTGAATGCTTCTCAGCTGGGATACAAACCCACTGCCTGGGCAGGATCCATGTGGGTCCTCTTCATCACTCCGCACATTGGGAAGGTAAGTATAACTGAAGCAAAAGTGGTGATTGTGTGACTTGCTGTGCATGGGTGATCAGGACCTTTGTTTCTGATGTAGGATCTTACGACTTTTTGCAGTCTAGCTTGCAAGTGAAGTAAAGCCTTTTACTTTTCATAGTTCTTGACAGTGTTAACCCATTCTTCTCAGTACCACTTAAAGTCATAATCATGTCCCTTTTCAATTAATTATTTTGCTTGTTAACTACAGAATAATGGATTATACTTGCAAACCTTATACTGTCTCCATTTTAACTGCATTCTTTTTTAGGAGATACATTTTAGCAAATACTGCAGCCAAGGCATCTCAAACACATTCTTTTCATTTCTGCTGTGGAACTGTACAAAGTAACAATATTTTTATCTGTTATATCTTCCTCTTGTTCTTTTCCGTGGAACTATGACATTTACCACTTTCAAGATGAATGGATAAAGCTTACTTCTTCTAGGCAATGCCTGTTGTTCTTCTCCTGATTCTGGCCATAGTCTGTTGGTGCTTTCTATCTCTTTTAAGTACTTAGTGTTTACAAGTTAATCGTAGACATAAATCTACCATTTAAAAAAACATATCTTTTAAAAAATGTTTTCTTGTATAGCATAAGAAATTCTTGAAAGCAAAAGACTGGGCTTTTTGCTTCCTCAGTAAGTCATGCAGATTTGGACGTAGTAATGCTTCATATGATGATCATTTACCCAATGTTGGCCGACCTAAATGTTTTGTTTAATCCAGATCTCACATCTTGCTTTTTGAACACAAACTTGGGAACAATCACTGAAATAGCCTCTATCCTAGGAAGCAGATGGTAAGCCTTGAAACTGCCTCTGGCTGCCACAGCAGAGCTGTTCCTCTCTTCTAGCCCAAGTCTGTCTCACAGTGTTTGCCTTTATCCAGGACTTTTTACTCTTTCCCTCAGGCTCCTGTAGTTTAAGTCATCCTCTGGAAACAAAACAAATCAAAACAAAACACCAGAGCATTTCAGTCTTTTAACCACTGAATAACTCTTCAATTCTCTTTGTTATGCCCTTTAATGTTCTTTCTCTGATTTAAGATTGGGTTCCTTTGTTTCACGGTCTCCTTCTCTTTATGGGAAAACTTTAATAAGAACTAAATAAGAATTACTGTAAGGAGAAAATGGGGGGGTGTCTTCTTTTGATATTTAATTTATTCTGCAAACACAGAATTTTGGTTAATTTTTTTTTTTTTTTTTTTTTTTTTTTTTTTTTTTTTTTTTTTAGGATCTCACTATGTAGTTGAGACTGGAATTCACTATGTAGCCCAGGCTGTTCTCGAACTCACAGTGATCCTCCTGCCTCAGCCTCCTGAGTGCTGGGATTACAGGCATGTGCCACCACGCCCAGCCAGAATTTTGGTTAATCTATCCTTCACTCTATCTGTGCTCTTCAGTCCTTGTGGAGAGGTTTTCTATTTTCTTGCAACTTTTAAATATAGCGGTTCTTTCCTCCAGACCCACTTGTCTACAGGCTTGTGAACTTGAAGCAACATATATGCGTTTTGTGTACACATACACGTACACACATGAGAATAAAGAAAAGAATCTTTTCACCAAGCAGGCTCTTCAAGTGTCCTCAGTTAGTGTCAGAATCTGGGACTAGAGTTGTGAGGCAAAGGGTAGATTTGTTCCCTGATGAGTCGCATAGGCAGCGGCTTCTTCAAATTCTGTAAGGTTGTAAGACAGCAGGTTTCCCCACCAGTTTCTTGACTTCCCTTCCTGTAGTTTGGACTTTTTTGTTTGTTTGTTTGTTTTTTTAAGTAGTCATAGGAGTAAGTAAAATTAAGGCTTATTTTTATGTTAGGGTCATAAAATATGGAAGTTCATAATCAAAGATATTTTATGGATAAAGTGAGATGATATAGCATATGATCAAAAGATAGTGTTTAAACTAAAAAAAAAAACAAAACTACAGTACAAGATACATTGCAGTTAATCCCCCTCAAAATACCTGCTTTACTTTGAACACGCTCCATCATTCTTGTTACTTTCTGAAAGTCCTCTTTCCTAAGTGTCTTTAGTTGTGCTGTTGTCACGATGTCTAGAATAGATTTGAAGTGTTTACTTGGATGGTAATTTTGACTTTGGAGAAGTCAGAAGTTGCAAGATGCCAGATCTGGTGAATAAACTGGTCGAAGACACACTGTGTTGTCTTATGATTCTGCCTTTCTTTTGGAGGTCACTTGGCAACAACATTCACTATATTTTTGGTCACATCTTGTAAGGACCCTCACAAAACAGGACTTCCAGACTTGTGAAGACCTGTTTCAGAGAACAGCAAGAATGATAGAATAAGTGTGTTCAAAGTGAAGGGGAATATTTTGAGGAAGATTAATAGCAATATGTCTTTTACTGCAAAATGTTTTTTGTATTAGTACTGTACATGCTTGGAGTACATGATGTTTACATTCATCTTGGGAGTAGGTACACATGCTTAACATATCTTGCTTTTTAAAAAAATTACCCTACCCTTACGCATGTGATACATTTAAAAAATTGAAACACACAGTATATTTTTTGATCAGCCCTTGCACCTGAGAAATGCAATACAAACTCCTTTTCTGTTATTATCCTTTCAAATTGCTACAAAAACCCAAATGAAAAGAAACTCATATGTCAGAAAAATCTTTTTGTGAATATAGAAAATATATTTGTGAAAATGGGTGGTAGTCTTTTTTCTACTTTTATTGTAGAATTAAAAGTGTTTTTACTAAATTAAAAAATTTTTTTTTCAAATGACTTTTAGAGGAAAATGCAGCTAAGGACAATCTATATTTTTATGTGACATTTTTCCACAATATTTATATTTATGACAATTTATATATTTTATGTTTCAGTATTTAAAGGGTTTTCTCCCAGACTATCTACATTATATTTTTGAGTTTTCTAGAAACTGATGCATAATCAGCAGACATTTGTCTTGAATTACTTCAATATGTGTCCGAGTAGCTGTAGAAGAAATGCATGTATTTCTCAAATTATAAAATATTTCAAAAATACAAAAAAGAAAATAATGTAATAGACACCAAGATTAACCCTGCTATTTTTTTTTTCTGTTCTTATCCCAAATTCCACTCTTTTCTTTCTTTGTTTAGCAGTAAACTTAATTTTACTATGTCACAGGTTGGTAGCCCCAGGAAACAGGCTCTGAGATTCTGAGCTTTGTATGTGCAGATTTTTTTTGGGGGAATTTCAGTAAACATGTCTGAGAAGGATGAGGGGAGCACATGGGTTAAGGGAAAGCTGATCTTAAGAGAGTGCTGAGCTGGAATGCCTGGGCAAGATGGTGTTTTGAAGCAGGGAGCCCAAGTCTTGTGTTTCCTCAGGGGATGCAGCCTTTTCCCAAGGAGGAGGTGTGACCTTAGGCATGGCAGTTTTTTCTTTGGAGTTCTAAATCTGGAAATTATATATATATTGTTGTTGTTGTTGTTTTTGTTTTTTGAGACAGGGTCTCACTCTGTAGTTGAGACTGACCTGGAACTCACTATGTAGCCCAGGCTAGTCTCGAACTCACAGCTATCTTCCTGCCTCAGCCTCCTGAGTGCTGGGATTATAAGCATGGACCACCACCCTGGCCCTGGGCAATTATATTCTTATAAACATCTGTGTGCAGAGTTTTCTGGGAACATGTTTCTGTGTCTCATGGATGAGTTGCTGGAAGAGGGATTGCGGGATCATGTGGAAAGAGGTAGGTGTAGTGGTAAGTGGTAAGTGTTACATGGTAAGTGTAAATTTAGGTTTTTTTTTTTTTGAAAAAGATTTCAAAGCCAATGGTAGTTTTAAAAGCTTGATATGGTGATATAATGTTGATCATGATAAAGAATGTATCATTTTGTGACCTCTCAGAAAGAAATAGGCTGCATTTCATGTTCCATTCCTTACAGTCCCAGCTTGGTCCTCCTACAGTGTTTCCTCTTGTATCTGATTTTATTACCAATCTTCATCCAAATCTATTGAGGAAAGGGACAATTTTGCTTTTGCTCCTTGGCCAGAATCCATTCATGCTGAAAGTCTTGAGAGAAGACACGGTTAGGTTCAGAGGTAAGCACATGCAGGTGATGGCAGAGAGAAGCAGAAGAGGAGTGTAGGTTCAATTTTATAAAAAACCCACCACATTCCTATCCAACAGGAGAGGGCCAGGTACACTGCATCCTCTGTAGCACTCAGTGTTGTTTTTAAATCATTCTAATAGCTGTGCAATGATATTTCATTGTGGTTTTAATTTGCATTTCATAATGTCTAATGACATTAATCCTTTCCATTTATGTAATATGTTTTCTTTGGTGAAGTATTTGTTCATCTATTTTTCACATTAAAAAAATTAAGTTCCCTAACACTGAAAAAAGAAAAAAAATTAGATTGATTGTTTTTCTTATTGCTGAATTTTACAAGTTCTTATGTTCTGTAAATAAATCTTTTGTCATATGTGATTTACAAATATTTTCCTTGTCTCCTGATTTTCTTTTATGTAACAACATATTTTAAAATTTATGAAGTCTAATCTATGAATTTTAAACAATGGATTGTCCTATCTAAGAACTCTGACTAACCCAAGGTTGGGAAATTTTTTTCCTGTGTTTCTTTTTCTCCCCCTCACCCTTCCTCCTCCTCCTTCCCCTCCCCCTCCCCCTCCAGTCCCTTTCTCTCCCTCTCTCCTTCTCCGTCTCCCTCACACCCCCCTTCTCATTTCTTTGTGCTGGGATTGCACAGAGTCTTACACATGCTAGGCAAGTTCTCTGCTACTGTGCTGCATCCTCAGCCTTTTTTTATTTTGAGACAGGGCCTCGATAATTTGCCAAGGCTGTTATCTAACTTGCTATCTTCTGTCTCAGCCTTTCCAGCTTCTTGGCTTATAGTCATGTTCCATTATGCCTGGCAGTTTCATATTTTTCTGTTTTCACATTTAGGCCTTTGATTCACTTGGGGGTAATATTTCCATATGGTATTAGACGGGTTAAAGTTCACTTTTTGCATATGAATTTCCAATTATTCCAGTGCCACTACTAAAAAGACCATTCTTTCTCCATTGAATTGACTATGCATCTTTAAAAAAAACTCATCAGCTGTGTTTATGTGGATACATTTGTGAACTTTCATTTTTCTCCAATATCTCAATTGCTATAACTTTATAGTATAACAATATTGCAAAACTGAGTTCTCCAATTTTGTTCTTTTTCAGAACTGTTTTCACTATTGTAGTTTCTTTACTTGTCTATATAATTTTTAGAATCAGCTTGTCTATTCGTAAACTACCTTTCTAGGATTTTGACTGTTTTGGTGTTAAATCTAGATCATTTTGGGGGAAAACTGACATTTTAAGTACATTGAATCGTCTAACCCATGAACGTGGATTTTCTTAGGCCTTCTTTGACTTCTTCCATGAGTGTTTTAGAATTTTCAGCATAGAGAGCTGCATATATTTTAGTTTTCAGAGGGCTTTTGTAACTGGTACTTTTTTTTTTGGTACTGGGGATTGAACTTGGGTCCTTGTGCTTGCAAGGCAGGCAGCAGAACCACTGAGACAAATCCCCAGCCCAGTGGTACTGTTTTTAAGTTTCAGTTTTCATTGTATATCACCTGTGTATAGAAAAATGATTGATTTTTGTGTGTTTACTTTGTATCCTGTGCCCCTTGCTAAATGCACTTGTTAGCTTTCAGAGCTTTTTGGAGATTCCTTGGGATTTTTCTAGGCAGATAAGCACGTTAATTTGCTAGGGATGGTTTTATTTCTTCTTTCCTGATCTGAAACCCATTTTTAAAAATCTTGTTTTGTTGCTCTTGTTAGGTCTAGAACAATATTGAATGCGAGTGACGAGTAAACATTCTTGTTTATTTCCCGAGTATAGGAGGAAAGCATTATGTCCTTCATCATTAAGTATGATGTTAACAATAGGCTTTTGTGTGTGTCTTCCATCATATCGGGGGAGATCCAATTTTTCCCTGCTAGTTTGCCCAGACGTTTCTTTCTTCATTTCTTCCCTTGTAAAATATCATAAACGAATGGTGACTTTTTCACAAGATTTTTTTCTGCATTTATTGATAAGATTGTGTGATAAGATTGTTTCGTCTGTTAAGTAGTGGATTACACTATGTTTGTTTTTTGTTTTTTTGTTACCTGGAATAGAACTTGGGAACTTGCACTTATGAGACAGACGGCGGCACCACTGAGCTAAATCCCCTGCCCCACTGAGTATTTTTTCAAATGGCAAATCACCCCCCATTTCTGGAAAAACCTGCCTTTGAGTTGTGTTGTGGTATTATTTGCATACACGAGAAATTTGATTATTTAATATTTTGCTGAGTATGTTTGCATCTATGTTCATAATGAATATTGTTTTGTAGTTTTCTCTTTTTCTTTATTGTCTTTAATTGGTGTGGGGGGGTCATGGCTGTGCTGGCTTCACAAAAGAAGTTGAAAGTATTCTTTTTATTCTGGAAAATGTATGGAGTTAGTGTTTTCTTACATATTTGTGAGTATTCACTTGTAAAATCATCTAGTTCTAGAATTTGTTTATTTTGGAAAGCTTTTAGCTGTAAGCTTTACTTATTTGATAGATGTAGAACTATTCAGTGAGGCGCTGGGGATTTTAGCCCAATGGCACCTTGCCTGCCTCTCAAGTGTAAGGTCCTGAGTTTGACCCCCATTACAAAAAACAAACAAAACAAAACAAAGCAAAAAAGTTCAGTGAGTTATTTCTCTTTTGAGTGAACTTTAGTAGGGTCTTTCATTGCATCTAGGTTGTCACATTTATCTACTTATAATTTTTTTTGTAATATTCCCTCATCCATTTATTGTCTGAGTTTTGCTGTGATTTCCCCTTGTATGCCTCATGCTGGCCATCTGTGTCTTCTTTCTCTTTCCTGATTAATCTGGGTAGTTATATGTGTGTTTATTGTTTTTTGAAGAAATCATTTTTGGTTTCATTGATTTTTCTCTTTTGCTTCTCTGTTATTATTTATTTTTGCTATTTCCCTCTTTCTGCTTTCTTTAGGTTTGCTATCTCTATCTAGTTTCTTAAATTAGAAGATAAAAGCATCGATTTGAGACCTTTCTGTATTTCTCACATATGCATTTAAAATAATAATTTTTCCTCTAAACACTGTTTTATTTATATCCTATAATTTTGACATATTGTATTTTAACTTTTGTTCAGTTCAAAGTATTTTCTAGTTTCTCTTGAGATTTTTCTTTGACTTGTGAATTACTTAATAGCACATTGTTTCATTCCCACCTCTTGGGAGGATTTCCAGTTATCCGTCTTTCCTTGCTTTCTGGTTTAATGCTATTATGGCCACATAACTTGGCTTGAATACGTTTAATTCTTTAGCAGTTATGAATTCCACCTTAGCTGGGCGTGGTGGTGCATGCCTGTAATCACAGCACTTGGGAGGCCGAGGCAGGAGGATCGCTGTGAGTTCGAGACCAGCCTGGACTACATAGTGAGTTCCAGGTCAGTCTCAACTACATAGTGAGACCCTGTCTCAAAAAACCAAAAAAGAAAAAAAAAAAAAAGAAAAAGAATTCTACTTTAGTAAATATTCCCTAAGCATTTTAAGAAAATGTGTACAGTGTTCTGCTGTGTGGAGTAGAGTGTTCTATAAATGTCAAGTAGCTTATGAGCTGATAAAATTCAAGCTTCCTATGTATTTTCTACTTTTCTGTCTGCTTATTCTATTGATTACTGGGAGGAGTGTTGCAGTCATAAATTATAATTGTGAATTTGTGCATATGTCTTTCCACTTTATCAGTTTTTATATCCTGTGTTGTGTGGTTCTATTAAGTGTATACATATTTAGAGTTGTTAGGTTTTTCTTCTGGGTGACTTGAATCTTTTTATTTGTTTTGTTTTGTTTTCTTTTCTTTTTGGTACCAGGGATCAAACTCCCATCCTTGTGCTTGCCAGGCAGGCAGCAGAACCACTGAGCTAAATCCACAGCCCTTGACTTGAGTCTTTTATTTCACCATGTAAATTTTCTCCTTGTCTTTGATAATTTTCCTTATTCTGACTTTGTCTGATACTAATATATTCATTAACTCCAACCTCTTTTCTTTTCCTCTCTCCTCTCCTCTCCTTTCTGTCCTTTTTTCGGGGGGATGGGTCTTGGGGATTAAACTCAGAGCCTTTGCACTGAGCTACATCCCAGCCTCTTTACATTTTTAAAATTTTGAGGTGTAGTCTCACTGCATTGCCTAGGCTGAACTCTTCAAACCTGAGATTTTCAACCTTAGCCTTCCAGAGTGCTGGGATTATAGCACCACATCTGCTTCAGCAATCCTTTCTTTGGTTTTTGCCTTGAATATCTTGTTCCATCACATTATTTTTTAGAATTTTAAAAGTTTAGGTTAAATGGATTTCTTTTAGATAATACATAGTTGCATTCTGCTCATTCTTTTTGTTTTTATACCTTTGATTTTCATTTTTTGCCTTTTTTATATTTATTTGAATATTTAGGATTCTATTATGTGTCTGTGGTGTTTTAAAAATATATCTCTTGGTACAGTCTTTCTAGTACTGGTTCCTTATGGTTTAACATGTATATATTATCACTTCTTGGCCTTTTGGCTAAGAGCAAGTATAAAATATACATATCAAACTTTACACAATCTACCTAAATTAATACCCTACCACTTTAGATAAAATTTAAAAGCCTTAGGACACTATAACCTATCTCATTTTTGACATACAGCATTTGTAGTGTTTATCACACCTGCTTACATTTAAACAGTATTATGATTTTTATTTCAGCAATTTTACATGTCATAACAAGCTTTAAGGCTAATAACACTGTATTTCATTTACTCAGACATTTACAATTTCTCATTTCCTTTCTTTATTACTGGTCTTCTAAACTTCTTTCTCTTTTTGCTTTCCTTCAGTTTGAAGATCTTTAGCATTTCTTTGAAAGCCTATCCACTGGAGACAAATTTTCCTAGTTTTACTTCATCTAAGACATTTTGTATTTGACTTTATTCTAATGGATAATTTTATTTTATTTTTTTTGTACTGAGGATTGAACTCAGGTCACTGAACTTGTGAAGCAGGCTCTGGAACCACTGAGATAGATCCCTGGCCTGATGGATAATTTTAATATAGGATTAAGTTGACAGGCTTTTCTCTTAGCAATTTAAAAATATTTCACTAATATTTTCTGCACTCCATACTTTCCAAAAAGAAAAATACAGTAATTAAAAATCTCTCTTCCCCTGCATATACTTTTTTCTATCTATTTTTAAGATATTAAACCTTACCTTTTGTCTTTAGGAATTTCATTGTGATATGTCTAGGTGTTTTTTGTTTGTTTTTGTTTTCTGTTATTGACTTTGACTCAAATCCCTTTACCCCATGTATATAGCTCTGGAAAGAGCATTATCAAAAAATATGGTGTTAGGTGACAAAGTCTGACAGTGGCATTGATACAGACTTGGAAGTTCCTGTCAGCACATCCATTCTGAGAGAAAATATCAAACCCTTCATGTACATATGTAGTTTTATTGTAACAAAGCAACTTATATACTTTGAATTTTTAAAACTGTGCAACACCCTTTCCTTTCCAGTGAAAATGAAAAAGAATTTAAACATAAACTAACAAAATTACAATAGAGAATGTCAATTCTAAATAAGACCCTACAGGTGCTGATTCTCTCATGAGTGTCAGGGCTCAAGTTGTCAACAGGGGAGAATATTATTTTAAAATTGTGATCTTAAACTGCAAGGACATCTGTTAACATCACAATTAAACATGCTAAGGGAGAAGCCCAATTGTCAAATGCCCACTTAACCCACACAAACATCTCAAAACCCCCTCTTCTGACCTATAACCCATTGTTTAAAGTTCTTTTTTCTTTTTTTAAACAAGAGAAAGTAGGCAGGTATGTGTTGGTAAATGCTAACTGTGCATATTCATATGGAAACACTGTAATCTCTGCATCCAATACACAGAGAAAGGAGGAAAAAAGCTAGACTTCTATGTACTACTACACAGGGGCTTAGCACCATCTAGCTTTCCTCAGAGTGAAGGGAGAAGAAAGGTTTTCTTTTTTCCCACAGAGCACTTTATCATGTTGCCAAATTCAGAAGTTTTCATAAGCTGTATACTCATGTACTTTTTTTTTTACAAAAATGATATAACTTTCCTTGTAACATTTAGGAAATTTTATAAAAGTTCATATAGCAAATGATGTCCATGTTCCTCTATTACTTACTTACATCCTTCTGCCGTCTTTGCTCATGTTGATTCCCAGAGGATTTTACTCCTGACATGCAGCATCTGCACTGTTTCTTCAAAAGGCTGATCTTAGGCTGTGGCTGTCCAGTTTGCCTGTCAATGCCTAAAGGATCTGAGTTTGCATCTCTCTGGGACAACCTTGATACCAAGGGCTAACAAGGACAGGAGTTTAATATTCCAGCTTTCTTATTGCTGATGTCGACAACACTTAGATGTAACTGGAACTGTCTGCTGAGCTTTCTTGTACAATTGAGCTAAATTTATCCTCCATGGGAATTTGTTTAATATTACTTGGTTCTCTTTTCTTCCTTGCTTACTTTCTCACTTTTCTAGCTGATTTTTCCTGGAAAATTTCTTAATAAATAATATTTGTATTAGTACTCCTCTCATGTTCTGCTTTTGCAGAATTTTGTGGTAGAATTCTAAGATGGTTTGCAAGATTCCTTGCTGTATATGCTTGTATGGTCCTTTCTTTTTGAACATGAGTGGAACATATGAATATGACAAGACAGTTTTCCCAAGAGTAATGGGATAATTACTGTCTTGATTATAGACAATTCAGTCTTAGCAGATTTTTCTTTTGGCTTTGAAGAAGTAAGATGTTGTGTACGAGAGGGCCACACTGCAAGAAACTGCAGGGCTTTGGATTGCTAAGGGCTGAATAGTCCTTAGGTGGCAGCCAGCAGGAGATTGAAGACCTCAGCCTTACAACAAGAAACAGAATTCTGCCAACAGCTGTCTGGACTTCAGCAAGGCTCGTAGAGTGGCTGATACCTGGATTGCCTCAATCTTGTGAGATCTTAACAGAGTAACCAGATAGGCTGTGGCTAGACTATTGTCCATGGAAACTGTCAGATTAATATACGTAGGTGGCTTTAAGCATCTAATTTCATGATTATTTGTCATGGAGCAGTAGAAAATGAATATAACCACCTAAGCAGTTATGTATTCCAATATTCTCTACTTTCACACTGTTATTAACACTATAATTAATGTTGAACAGAGCTCAAGGAGTTTCTGAAGCCGATTTTGAATTATTCGAGACCACAATGGGTTTACTTCTTGTTAGAGTTTGGATTTAAAATGGCCCCACAGCTTCCAGTGCTTGGAAGGTGACTGGACTATGGGAGCATGTAGCTGACCTGCTGTTGGAAGATGGTGTTTGGTGGAAAGAGATAGGTCACTGGGGGTACAGCCTGGAGGGGTCTCTGGCTCCTCCCTTCACTTGCTGCATCCTAGCTGCTGTGAGGTGAGCAACTTTTTCTCCACTATGCCTCTTGCTATTCTGTCCTGCCTCAGAGAACTATGGACTATGGACTGAAAAATATCTGCAAACTGTGAGCCAAAATAAACCTCTTCTCCATTAATTCTTGGTGTCGGGTATGTTGTCTCAGGGATGAGAAAAGTGAATAAGACGTCTTCAGGAATCGGTCACTGAGTGATTGGCATATGTAAGGCACATCTTTAAGGTGAAGGGATATCAAGATAACTATAATCCTCTGCACCTGAAAGGAACTGATATTGTAGAAAGTAGGAGAAGATACAATGGTACATACATGAATAACAGTGATATTACAAATTATATTCATAAAGTGTCATAAAATAGGGAAACACAAAATGCTAGGGCCTCCAGAGAAGGCTCTGTTAGAATTCCCTATAAGGCTTGTAACTTGCCTGTATCAGTGCAGAATTTATAGTTGAAGTTCAAAAACAATAGAAGTATAGTTTAAGGGTTAGAATAGTGGTTTGGGAATGAGATCAGGGTTTAAATTCTGCCTCTTGGCTTTACTACCTGTGTGATTAAGATAAAGATATAATTTTCATTCAATTTCATTAGTAAAATTTTCTATAAGCTTTATAACTTTAACTATAATTAGGAGCAAATTATTTAAGACATGCTTGACAAATGATGTTGGTATCGATAACTGCTGATAAAGAGAAATGATGGGAAAAGGGAAACTCTAGTACCAATTCTGAAAGGAGAGGAGGAGGGCCAAGCCAAAGTCAATGGTAGTGGGAAAGAACGGGCTGGAAAGATTCAGGATGTAGAAGAGAGGATTTTGAGGAAGATGATAGAGTGGGCTTAGGGGATGAAAGAGACAAAATAAAAATGACTGAATGATACGACATTTCCTATTTGTAACATCACCTCGTTTGATCCTTTAGCTTTCAACCCTGTCGCAGTAGCTCACAGTCATTAAGTATGGGCTCTGGAGTCAACTTGCTTTGGTCACACCCCAGCTCTTGCACATTCCTGCAAAATGATTTCGGACATTACTTCATCTCTGCTAGCTTTCCATTTATAAAATGGGAATCCTCACGATAACTATTTTACACAATGCTGTGGGAATTAAATGAGTTGCCCCATAGCTTCGGTAAATGTATACTTTAGGTATTATCAACAAAGCACATGCTATTATTAAATCAATAGCTGTATCAATACATTAAATGTATCAAAATATATCAGCATTTTAATAACAAAATATGTTAAATATTTTATAAAATACATTGGAACTTACTAATCATTGTTACTAAATAATAAAATTATATGGCCGTATTTAATGGCAAAGCATCAGTTCAGAGGCTTGGCATTACTACTCCATCCTCTCACGTTCTCTCTCCTACTCTTCCTATCTCTCCACTTATCTGTCCTCCAAGGGATCAGCATCAATAATATTTTTTCCATGCAGTCATCTCTGACCCTGCCCACTTCTGATATTTCACATTAGCATCCTTATATTTCTCTAACAGCACTTGTATTTGCTCCCTCATTATCTGACAGTAGAAAAGCTCTTTTCCTTTTTTCATTTCATTTAATTAAAAAAATTAGTACATATTTGGAGTACATGCAGTTTACAATCATCTTGGGGAATGGGTACATGTACTTAATACAGTTTGATTCTTTCTCTCCCTTCTCCTCCCTGCCTTCACCTCAAAATTCCCCTTTCCCCATTTTTATTCTAGTTAATATTATTAATCTTAGCTCTTGCTTATGACATACAACGTTTACATTCCTTTACATCATTAGTTCCTATACACGGCATATCTTCATTCTACTTATTTCCCCTTCCCCTGGCCTCTTTCCTTGAACTGCATATGCTAGAAACTCAATAAATATTTGTTGAATGGTTGTATAAATTAAGAGCATTAATAGAAGGTTTAGAAGCTCATACACTGTTCCTCGTCTTACTCTATTAGTTTCTTGCTAGTGGAAGGTAGTGCTCTAATTCATAATAGGAGCTCTCAAAATAAAGATATCAAATATACAAAATGGCCAGTTTTTCTGTTGTTCTTATTGGCAATGAGAACCTCACAAAATGGCAGTGCTGGGGAGAGCAGCCAGAGTGTCAGCGGGCCGGAAGCAGAGTGATGCTAATTGGGGGCAATGCTTTTGCCGATTCTGTAGCTGGAAATGTGACGTGGATACTTTAACATTATTTGGAGACTCTTATAAGATCTGATTTATAATATTTTATTTTGAATCCATAAGGGATACCTTTTTTTAGAACAAGTTTGTTTTGAGTCTTGAATCTTGGTGCACAGAGAAGGCTCTTGGCCTTTTTGGACAGTGAAGCATCCGGTGCTTCATCTCAACCTGCTCACAGGAAGACTGTGTTTCCTTTGACAACAGGAGCATAGGAATGGATAGTATATTAACTAGCTTTCGGAGCACAGTATATGAACAGGGTACTTTCTGCTGTCCTTTTCTGTTGAGTGTTTTTAAATGTGCCTTTTCTTTTGTACAATGCAAGACAGATATACTTGTAATTATCCTATTACCTAGCCAGTTAGCTATTCTGTGAGACTATGATTGTGCAGAGTGTAGAAAGAACTTTATTTATGAACTTATTCATAAATAGAAAAAAAAGCCAAACAAAAACCCCATAAAGCTAAGCCAGCACATCATCTAATTCTCAATGTAAAATAATGCAGAAGTGCGGAAGATGAACATCTGATTTGTCACATCTGATCCACTAATGTTTTATCCAAAAGGAAGAACACATTGTAACTTGCTCAGTCATCTGCATAAACACCACCTGGCCCTTTACAGGCACATACTCAAGCAACGAATGGCATCTCTGCTCATAGCCTTTTCACTGGTGGAAATAGAAATGTCTCTTTTCTTTCTTTAAAAACAAAGCATTTATTTATCAAATTAGCAGAATTTAATACATTTTTTCAACAGCATAAGATCTAGGTGATTAAGACAAAGTCAGTGGAACCTTCCACAATGTGGAATATCTGATCATAAATTGCCTAAATATTGCACAGCTAAAAAAATTCATTATCCTTTAAAAGGAGGGTAGATCAAACCAGACCTTGTGCGATAATGTATTTATTGCAACCTTAAACTACTCTCCCCTTCGGTACATCACTTAGTAAGTTGTACATTAGAAATTACTGTAGTTTTTAGTATAAAATATTTTATTAGAAATGGGAAGATATTTTTCCCCTCCAAACTGGCACATTCTGGTTGTATGCCTCAGTGAGTATATTTTTGTGCTACATTACACACAGAGAAGTAACATCTCATTTCCCAGTTGTACTAATATAAAAACAAAGAGCCTGGATGACTAAGGTATACTGTACCAGTCTTGTATATTTTTGAAGGCAAGTTAGTAAGAGGGTGAGTGAAACTGTTATGCTTTCATAAAGAAGGGGTCAAGACTAAAAATCTTACCTTTATATATTAGATTCAACTTGGCTAGAGGGTGTTAGCTCCTTTGATTCATGGAGAAAGCACTGCTAAAGTCTTGATGTTCTCTGCCTACAATTGAGTAAATTAGTCTTCTGGGTGTACTAGTGTTTTTTTTGTTTTGTTTTGTTTTGTATTTTTAGAGGAGATAATATTGGAGGGCCATTGAACTCTGTTCTGGGATCATTCTTTTATTGACTACTTGTGGGGGAATCTTTAGTTTCCCCAAATTTACAGCTTTAAATAAATCTTGTCTTCTATCACCTTAAATTCTTCCTGAGACCACTTGAAAAGTGACAGTCTACAGCTCTTTCATATCGGATTTCTAGATCATGTGCTCTGAGTTAGTGCATCAATTTGTAGATTTTTAATGTACTTATTTGGTAGTGAGGGTGATTGGGTCCTCCTTGTATTTGGATTTAATGCATTATATTGCTAGGACATCTGTATCAACCTAAGGCAAATGTTTAATCTTGTTTACTCTGCTTAAGTGCATCTTAGTCTCTGACAGATCCCTATTTTAATTGTATTCCTAATTCATGTTGGAGAAATATTCTTGGATTTGAAAGGGAAAGAGATTTTGCTCCTTTCTCATTTCCCAGTGCAGCCTAGAAAATAATTTTATTCATTCGTTTACTTTACTAACACAGTAAGTTCAAAATTCCTATTATGTACTGTTGTTGGGCAGAAAGTAATGAAGCATAGACATAATCCCTACCTTCACAATGCTTATACTTGAAGTTTGAATAAATATTCATGATTATAGAAATAATTGGCAATATTTCTTCTTTTAACGTGAATTAAGCAATTAACATGAAATTACATTTTTTGAGTACTTAGTATACACCAAGCATTATGTTGCATGTGATCTAATTTAATCTATACTACAAACCAAGGGAACAGGTAATGTTAATTTAATTTTACAAATAATGAAATGGATAGACAGACAGGTCTCCTAAGTTTCCTAAGGTGAGATAGCTGCTTACGTCTATCTGATAGTAAAACGTGAGCCCTGAGAGTGTGCCGGTCTTGGGAACCAAACAATTTACCTATATAAAATAAACATACATTTACATAATTTTGATGAATAAATTGGAAGTATTTCCCTTTGATGCTAATCAAAAGTTGTAAACTCAGTGTCCACAGAGAAAATGGGTAGATCTCATAATCTGGTGAGGCAGGAGAGTACAAATGAATGTTTCCTACACAGCAAATCCAAGCTTTTCTGCTTTGTCTAAAGGTTGCGGGCGATTGCTGCCATGTGTGGCTGAGGGCCCATCGATAGTGTCTTTGCTAGACTGTGTGGCACATTTACATGAATTACAGAAAAAGCCCTTCATCTTGGTGGATCTGGTAGCAAACAAAGGCAAGTCTTATATGCATTGTTTGGCAAAGGACAGCCCCATTTACTCCTTAGGCTGATGTCCTGAACAGGGAAAAGCCTGTATCATTTTTTCTGAGAGAAGCTGGACATGTGGATTATCAGAGTGAATTTTTAAATTTTTAAATGTTGATGACATAATTAAAAGCTTTAAATATATGTGTGGGTCAAATAAAACTCACATATGTATAGGATTTGGCCTCCTGGCCATCATTTGAAACTTCTGGATTATAAGCTAAGTGTCTGATGTGAGAAAAAAGTTATATATGTGGTCATCGTACTCTTCAAAAATCCAGACAAAATTGTCTTTAACTTTGTTTCTAGGAATAAGAGATATGAAGTATTTTCAGTCTCTAAGAAGCCTCTCATCCAAGTACTAACCAGGTCTGACCCTGCTTAGCTTCCAACCTGGCATGTTCAGGGTGGTATGTCCATAGTCCAGTCTCTTAGAAGTCTATCTGTACTAGTAATAAAAGGATTCTCAGGTGGTTTGTTATTCTGTAATTATCCACACCTAACACGGACACTTTGGAGTTAATAATGCATCAAAGTTAGTGAGTAGAACTTGTGTAAATCTGAAATTATCCAGAATGTTTCTATTAGATATAGAATGCCAGTTATGGTCTATGATTGATGTTAAAGTAATATTGATTATGCTAATATGTTAAACCAAGAATAACATCAGAAAACACGTGCATTATCTCTCACATTGAAGGATTTGCTTTAAGGGGCTGGAGGGGGCTTTAGCTCAGCAGTAGAATGTGTGAGGCCCTGGGTTCAATCTCCAGCATGAGAGAGAGGTGGAGTGTCAGGGGAAGAATATTTGCCTCTGGTTGCAGAGTTATGTTAATTAAAAACAATTTACCAGAGTACAGCAATTATTGCTCACTTTAAATATTAGGGCAGTCAGATTTTATGTCTATAGTGACTAATTATTTTTATGCTGTTTTATTTAAGCAAAGCAAACCATATACTACTTGTATCAAAGGAATCATGAAAAATATATACTGCAGTGACAAGAGAGAGCTACCTAAGTCATACCTCTCACAACCCTGGTGCCTTCTAACCTGGTACTTAGGGAAATCTAGTCATGAGGAGTGATAGGAGGTGAGAGAGAGAGAGAGAGAGAGAGAGAGAGAGAGAGAGAGAGAGAGAGAATTGACACTTTTTTTTTGGTACTTGGGATTGAACTTGAGCCTTTGGGCTTGGAAGGCAGGCCACCAAACTGCGGAGCTAAATCCCCGGCCCCAGAATTGATACTTTTTGTAGAGAAGAAAATACCAGGTCTGTGTGAGTGATTACTAATGATGAAATCTTCTTTCTAGGGACTGGAGTTGTTTGGACCTTATACAGTCATTACTTTTGTGAAGTCACGTAAGCATGAAGTTTTTTTCATCTTCAGGGGAAGAAGAGGACAGGTCAGTGGGAACACTTAATTTTTTTCCTCTTCACCTACAAATGAATCATATAGCTTGACACCTAAGAACCAAACTGTAAATTGAACTCAAACTGCAAAACTTTAAGCCACACATGTGAGCTTGTTACAAGCATTGCAAGTTGTCTAGACTGTAGAGCATTTTGAACTCTCTCCTTCGCCCTCTCCCTCTCATTCAGAGAGAAATCTAGTTTAATTTGGATTGGATTCTCAAAAGCTTATGACTAAAATGATTATGTTTCACTAGATTGGAGCTACACATTTAATGCCAGGTTTTGCCTTCAGTATTCAACTTATTAAATTAACCGTGACATCTAAGAATATATATTTCTTGCAAAAATATATATACTGGCAGAATAGGCTTGTTGGAATATTCAGCTTTAGATTTTCCCCAAAGTGGCATTTTTGGTTAAAATGTTAGAAGTGGAAGGAATCTTAGTGATGCATTTGATTTCCAAAATGTGATTTTAGGAGCACCAAGTTGCTTTAGTGTTCCTATAAGAATTTCATTACATTTTCAATTTTAAAATTATAAGGTCAGTTCTCAGTTATCAGGCAACACAGGCTTCACAGTGGAGATTATTAGCCAAGGTTTCAGAACCCCAGCCAAATTTTAGGTAAGATAGCTTCAATTTTATTCATCTATTAAGTATCCAACATAGTATCACCAGGCATAAAGATGTGGGGAATAAAGTGACTGAACAAAGTAAATTAAGTCCCTTGCCTCAGATTTTTATATTGTAGTGTAGGGTGTGACATGGGAGACAATCCTATTTCTGAATAGCATGCTAGAGGAATGGTAGGAAGGCCTATGGGAGAGCCAGGAGATGAATAGAAAGCCCTATGGGAAAGCTAAGAGATGGTGTTAAGAGGTATCAGATTAAGAACAGGTTGGCCTGGCAGCATAAACAAGAATTTACATTTTATTACAAATGCAATGGAAATGATGTAACATAATTTATGCTTCAAAAGAATCATCCTACGTAGTAAATTCAGGATGAAAGCAGCAAAGCCTATTAAGAGTTTCTTTTTTTTTGGTACCAGGGATCTAACTTGGGACCTTCCACTTGCAGGGCAGTGGCACCACTGAGCTAAATCCCCAGCTCTAGGAGATCCTTATAGCTTTTCAAGTCTAGCATGATGTGCTAGGTTATATTAAGGCAGTATTCCTGCTGAAAACAATTAGAAAAAGTCAGATAAATTTCAAACTGTACAGTTTTAAAAGCTCAGAAAAATCAACAACAATGAGAACAATGTGGACTACAATTTCAGGAAGCAAAGCCGATAACCTGGAGATATTTTTTTCCTCTGAGGCCTTTGATGATTTTGGGCATAACTTCATACAGGCTGGGAAAATAAAGATTTTTTTCTTTTTTTTCAGCCTTTATTGAGTTTATTGGTACATTTTAGGGATACAGTACAGTTACATTCATTGGTGGGATCTTGTACCTCTACATGACAAGTCTTGGTTCTCATTTTCTCTGCTTGTCCCTGCCCTCCCTTCACCCCCTCAAGATTTTTTTCTACTCATTAAGTTTATTGGTACATTTCAGGTATATGATATGATGACTGGGGATTTGTACCTTTTACATGACATATCTTGGTTCTTATTTTTTCCCCATTCCCCTGCCTTCCCTTCAACCCTTCTACCCATTTCTATTTACAAATATTTTGTTTCTGTTTTTTCCTTTTCGTATATATATTACTTTCCCCTAACCCTCCCACTTCTCCTTCCCCTTTGGATCTTTTCTTCCTGTTTCAACTTAGCCATTGTATATTTTGATCCTTATTCATACTTTCAGTTTCTTATACCAGAGAAAGTATTTGGTATTTAGAAACGTGTATTCCCTTTATTTCATTTGAGTATGGCCTCAATGTGCATCCATTTAGCTATAAATGTCTCTAATTTCTCATTCTTTATGGCTGAGTAGTATTCCATTTTGTAAAAAACCCCCACATATTCCTAATCCAGTCTCCAGTTATT
This sequence comes from Fukomys damarensis, assembly GCF_012274545.1. Taxonomy (NCBI): domain Eukaryota; kingdom Metazoa; phylum Chordata; class Mammalia; order Rodentia; family Bathyergidae; genus Fukomys; species Fukomys damarensis. The sequence continues at coordinate 24,104,794 of NW_022900945.1, read as the reverse complement.
TTAGTGGCTGTGTAGAATTGGAGTAATAAAATTTGTGAGTGGACCTATCTCAAATGCATGGTTAGTTTTCTCTGTCAGACATTTGCTGAACTTTGAAGTGTTTCAAGATGCTAAGCTGAAAGCTTCTGAATGGCAGAGTGAAATATCTATACAGTCTTCTGATGTTTAGGAAGTGAAGACTTCGACAAGGGAAGATGCTCAGAAATTAAATTTTCAACACCCTTGAATGAGAGCTGGATTGACCCAGAGGTACTATCATTGGAACACATACTAAATCTAGGTGTATGTACAGATTGAAAAGTCCAGGTTTGACTTCTGCAGAAAACCATTCTAGGACAACAGAAAAGCTGTCAGGATTTTGGCATTTTGGGGAGCTAAGTTGACAAAATTGGAGACCTGAGGAGTCTCAGACATATAGCTCATTTTCCTTTGAAGAATTTGTCACATTTGAAGCTGTGTGGGACAGGAAGCTAAGGGCTAAATTGTAAACATCTGAAGGGCAGCACTGAACCTCTTTCAGTTGTTCAGATTTAGGAACCTATCAAGATTACAATAGAAAGTCCTAGATAACCATGCTCTAGGAGCAGGCCCAAACAGGACTGGATTAAATTTTGCCACACTGTCATTATAGCCCCAACCCAGCTCAATTCTGTATTGGCTCAAGAAGATTAATTCCCTAAATACCTATCCTTGCTATTGGCAAAAAGAGGAAAGCCTTTCCGGTGAAAGACAGTATCATCTGGTAGCTTTATGTTTCTGTTTTGTTTTTTTTTTTAATTTAAAAAACAGGCCAAAAAAGATCCAAACAGAATCACAGAAAATATAAATAAAAACAATAACAACAAAAAAATCAATGGTAAAATAATATGAAGCATTATGAAAAGGCATATAATTGAAATCCTAAGAGGAGACAATAAATTAGGGATGCTCCAACATTTTTCTTATACTGATGAAAGACATCAATCTACAGATTCAATTGGGTTCAATATAATGAAAATAACACTTATGAACTCATAGTAAAACTGCTGAAAATCAGTAAGTAGACAAGATCTTCAGTGTCACCAGAAAAGTTCTGTACCCACAAAGGAATGTCAGTAAAACCTACCTCTGGTTTCTCAGCTGGGAACATGGAAGGCAGAAGACAATGAGAAGTCATCTTTAGCAATCTGGAAGAAATTAACCTGGTGAGAATATGTTATGAGCTAAGTTTAAATGAAGACATTTCAGACAAATAAAAATGAAATGTAGCCAGGTGCAATGGCATACACCTGTATGCCTGGCTACTAGGTGACTGACACAGATGAATTGAGACTTTGAGGACAGCTTGGACAAATTAGTGAAACCGTATCTAAAATGAAAAATGTAAAGGATTGAGGATGTATCTCAGTGGCAGAGCATTCCTACTTTTAATCACCAGTACCATAAAAACAAACAAACAAGAGAGAAAGAGGGGGTTGGGTACTGGGGATTGAACTCAGGTCCTCATGTTTGTGAGGCAGGCAACAGAACCACAGAGCTAAATCCCTGGCCCAGAAAGATAATTTCTTGCCATGAGGCCTATACAAAAAGAAATAGTACTGAGGATTTAGGTCAGTGGTGCCACTGACTGCCTCACAAGTGCAAAGTCCTGAGTTTGATTCCAGATTAAAAAAAAAAAGAAATAGTAATGAGAGCTCTTCAGAGAGAAACATGTATATTCAAGAAGGAATGAAAAACGTCAGAAAGAAAAAAATTCTGGTAAATATAAATCAATATTAGGCCAGGCATAATAATACATATCTATAAACCCAGCAGTTGGGAGGGTAAGGCAGGAGAATCATCACAAGTTTAAGCCCAGTTAAGCTACATAGTGAATTCAAGGCCAGTCTAAACTATATAGCAAGACTCTCTCAAAAAACAACAAAAATTGACTATATAATGTGATTTCTTGATAGCAGCCATTCTTTGTGGGGTGAGGTGGAATCTCAGTGTTGTTTTCATCTGCATCTCTCAATTGACCAGTGATGTGGAGCATTTTTTCATATATTTACTTGCTGCTTTTACTTCTTTGTCTGAGAAATGTCTGTTCATTTCAGATGCCCATTTTTGAATCGGGTCTTTATATTTTGGAGGGCTGTTTTGAGTTCTTTATATATTCAAGATAATAGTCCTTTGTCTGAGGAGCAGCTGGTAAAAATTTTTTTCCACATTGTAGGTTGTCTCTTAGTTCTGCTGATGGTTTCTTTTGCAGTACAGAGCTTTTTAATAAGATGAGATCCCAGTTGTTGATTCTTTCTGCTAGTTCCTGTGCTACTGAAGATTTGTTCATAAAGTCTTTTCCTATGCCAATGTCTTCAAGAGTTCTGCCTAACTTACCTTCCAGCAAGTTTAGTGTTTTTGTTTTAACATTTAGATCTTTAATTCACTTGGATTTTAATTTAGTGCATGGTGAAAGATAAGGGTCCAGTTTTAATCTGTGGCAGGTTGACATCCAGTTTTTCCAACACCATTTATTAAAGAAGATATCTTTCCTCCACTGAGGATGGTGAGCTCCTTTGTCAAAGATGAGGTAGCTGAGTACATCTGGATTTGTTTTTGTGTCTTCCAATCTGTTCCACAATAAAAAATGTTGGCATAGTTGTGGGGAGAAAGGAATCCTTCTCCATTGTTGGAATCCACTCCATTGGGAGTGCAGACTGGTGCAACCACTGTGAAAATCAATATGGAGATATCTCAAAGAACTTGGACTGGAGGTTCCATTTGACCCAGCCATCCCTCTGCTGGGTATCTTTCCAAAAGAACTAAAAGAATCATATCACAGTGATGTATGCACACTCATGTTTATAGCGGCAGTTTTTAATAGCTAAAACTTTGAAACAGCCCATTTGCCCATCAGTTGGAAACTGGATAAAGAAGATGTGGTTTTCCTATAAAATGGAATATTATTCAGCCATAAAGAATGAGAAAATAGATTAATTCACAGGAAAATGGATACATATTGAGGATATGCTCCTAAGTGAAATAAATAAGTCACACATGTGTAAATACTGAATAGTTTCTCCAGTGTGAATAAACTGCAATAATACATAAGATCCTAATAAGATTACTGACATTGTGAAATGGGAAGAAAGGGGCTAAAGGTGTAGGGAAGGTGGGGTAAGGGTAATAAGGGAAAAGAAAAAAATGTGAGATAAGGAAAAGATAGAAATAAAGTGTTTATAGATGGGGAGGGGAGGAGGGGGTGAAGGGAGGGCAGGGACAAGGGGAAAAAATGAGAACCAAGACCTGTCATTTAGAGGTACAAGATCCCAATAATGAATGTAACTGTACTGTATCCCTAAAATGTAACAATCAACTCAATTAAAGCTGAAAAAGAAGAGCATCAGAAAGTCTTCTTACCCCTCCCAAATTGACTATATAGAACAATAATAATAATAATAATGTCTTTTGGAGTCCTAAGTTGCTGTATAAGGAAAATACCCAACCAAAAAATGCAAAAATCTTGGTTCTTATTTTTTTCCCATTCCCCTTCCCTCCCTTAACCCCATCCACCCTTCCTTATTTGCAAAGCCTTTGTTTCCATGTTTTTCCATTTCTCATATTTTTTCTTTTCCCTTCTTTCCTTTCCCCTATCCCTTCTACTTCCCCTACTCCTTTAGACATTTTCTTCCTATTTCACAATGTCAATTATATATTTTGATCCTTATTTACACTTTTAAGATACATCATACAAAGGTACAAGATCCTAATGATGAATGTAACTATTGTATACCTAAAATGTACCAATAAACCCAATGGAAAAAAAGCAAAAATTAAGAAAATATTAAATAGGATTATAGGTGTTCTATGGTTCCAGGAGTACTGGAAAGTGAAAAAGTAATAATTTATACTAGAATGTGATAACTCATGTATATATGGTGCAATCTAAGTAATCTACAGAACAGTGAATAGTATGAGGTGAACACAAGAAAAGATGAAAAATCTTTTCAGAGTCTAAAAGTGAAAGAAAAATAAAAAATATAAAATAAACAGTAAAATATGAAGCAAACCTACCCTATCAGGGATTATATTATTAGTAAATGGACTAAAACAATACTCTATATAAAAGACTAAAATTGTAAGACTGGATAGAAATACAATCTCCAAATAAATACTGCTTACAAAGAATAAAAGATGTAAATACAGAAGAATAAGAGAAGGGTGCTGGGGATTTCATTGGATTTAGCTCAGTGGTGCCACTGCCTGCCTCATAAGTGCAAGGTCCTGAGTTTGATCTCTGGTACCAAAAAAAAAAAAGAAAAGATAAAGCAAGTTAAAAGTGGGTGGATGGAAATGATATAAAATAGTCCTTTCTCATCTGTGGGATATGTTTCATTGTACCTCCTGTATGCCTGAAATTGTGAATAGTACTGAATTTCCTGACTTTTTCATCTTAAGCAGACATAAATCATGCTCTGTGCCTATAACTTTTGCAGTTTGAGGTATGAGAAAAAAAACTAGCATGAAATTTTTTTCTTTTTTGAAATTTCATGGGTAGATTTGCCCTTACTGTAGATCTTAGCAGGTATAGTATACATTTTTTCCTTACTAAATTGAGAACTACCTTTTCTTTTCTTTTCTTTCTTTCTTTCTTTTTTTTTTTTTTTTTTTGGTTCTGAAAATTGAACTTGGTCCTTGTGCTTGCAAGGCAGGTGGCAGAACCACTGAGCTAAATCCTTGGCCCTAACTTCTACCTTTTCAATTAAAAGAAGCACTTTATAGCTTACATACACAAATTGACAGCAATTGCTACTGTTGTACTTTAGGGCCATTATTAAGTAAAATAAACAATGCTTCAACATAAATAATGTGCTTCTGCAAGAGTTGGTCTGATAACAGAGTCAACTACTAAGGTATTAATGGGCAGTTAGCATATACTGTGTGGACATGTAATAGACAAAGAAATGATTGACGACCTTGATGAGATGAAGCAGGCTAATGCAAGATTTCATCATGTTTCTTGAAATGAAATGCAATTTAAAACTTGTTAATTATTTACTTTTGGAATTTTTTATTTAATATTTTCTGACCATGGTTGACTGCAGGTAAATGAAACCATAGAAAGTAAAACTGAAGATGGGGGGCCCACTGTACATGAAAACACTAAACAGAAAAAAGTATTACAGCTTTGTTGATATTAGACAAAACAGTTTTTTAAGATGAGAAGTATTATTACAGATAAGGGGAATATTTGATAATTGTAAAAGGTATTGTTGAGTTTTGGATCCCAAAGCCTCACGAGCTCCGATGTGGGGCTTGCGGAAGGTGATTGAAAGATGTGGGTGCTATAGCTGACTTGCTCTTAGGAGGTAGGGTCTAATTAGAGGGAGACTTCGGGTGTATCTCTCTCCCTACCTCCTCCATTCCCTCTCTGCTTCCTGGTCACCATGTCCTTTTCTGCATTTGAGCTTGTTTAACAATGAACTGAATCTTTTGAAACTGTGAGTCAAAATAAATCTCTCCTTTAAGTTATGAGTGTCAGGTATTGTGTCTCAGTTATGAGGAAGAGACAGGTATAAATCAACAGGAAGGAAGCTACTGTAGCAATTCCTGTTAACTTGACAGTGACTTAGACTGGAAAGGTAGCTGTGGCTATAAAGTAAAGTAGTCAAATCCTGGGTTCAGGTTATGAGTAGTTGCCAAGAGGACTTGATGTTGGGTTTGTGTGGGTTATGAAAAACTGGTATTAAGAGTAATTTGGGGTGGGGGATTTAGCTTAGTGGTTTCACTACCTGTCTTGTAAGTATAAGGTCCTGAGTTCGATCCACAGTGCCAAATGAAGAGAGTAATTTGGGAAGTTTGTCCTGAAAAACTAGGTTAGTGCTAGTTACTGAAATGGGATTAGTTATTGAGATGAGAGTTCAGGAGAGAAAAGCAAAAATTCTCTTTTGGCCAAGTAGAACATAACTGTGGGAAATAGCAGTAATTCAGTGTTGAGCACATAGTGCTAAGACATTTGGAGAGACAAATTCATTTAACACCTTCATTTTACAGATGAAGATCTTAAAGCTCTAAAACTCACAGCAAGTAAACATACCAAGTAAATGGCTGCACCAAACTGAAGTCAAGGCGGATGAGGGTGTAGCTCCATGGTAGAGTGCTTGTCTAGTGTGAGGACCTAAGATCAATGCCTAGTACTACAAAGCAACAACAGCAACATAACAAATAACAGCAAAACCGGAATTAAAATCCAAGCCTTTTGGAGTCAATCTTTATGTCACAAATTATATCATATGTTGTTTCTAAACTTGCTTTGTTAAAGTGCAGAAAATATTTCACATAGAATAATGATGATAGCTAATATGTATGGAGTATGCAATCTGTGTCAGGTACTATGATAAATATTTAAGATACTTTTTTTCCTTAAAGTCTTTTTTTTAAAACAGCCCAAAGAAGCTGATGCTATTATCGTTGTTTTTATAGATTTAAAAATTGAGCTTTTGAGATTAAGTAGCTTCCCTCAGGTCACATCATTGGTGAAGCTAGTCAAATAATCTGGGGGATTTAACTCTTGTAAATACCAAGCTGTATCATTTCTTCCTATGGTAGAAAACAGACATTCCAATTGTGCTGTGTTCCTTGATTAATTCATGGCTTTATGGTCAGTTTGAAGATCCATTATTTGAGTTTTTAGCCTCCCAGTTTTTCCTTTGATTTTCAATTTGACTGAGGAGCCATTTCCATTCAGTGAAATTTAGAGAATTCCGGATACTTACACAAGGCTCATTCTTTCCAGAGTTACGGTAAATGTTTCATCAGGACATAGTGCTGGCTTCTTAAATTTCAGCAGCTATAACTGCTGTCTTTTTGGAACAAAGAAGTAATTAGAGATCATTTGAAATAAAAAGCCTCCTCTCTTTTTCTGATATAAGAGCCCTTGTATTTTTGTTGACCTCTTTGAAAATTGCAGAGAAAATAAAATAAAACCATCAAAAAAATCCGCAACTCAACACCTCATCCGAATTACTTCCCCAACCAAAACTAAAACATTCTCAGCAGGAAGCTTATTTTTTTTTTTTTTTGTCTTTAATCTAAGGGCAGTGTAAAAGGCTATGTAGTCTCTGGAACTACTTTAATCAATGTAATGGAGTTTCTCAACTTCAGTCTTTGGGCTACTACAAAGGGACACTCAGATGTAAAAGGCATTGGACTAAAAACAGTTCTATGTGATAAGAGGAAAGGTCCAAGAGGAGTCAGTGATGTGGCCCATTCCGGCTGGATTGATACAGTCTGAAAATGTTCTGTGTTACTAATGGCACAGAGGCAAGAGACACCTGGCTCCCCTATGTAGCATAATTTCTTTTACAGGGTGTTTGTGAGAAAAGAAGTGTACAGTGATGGACCTTTGTTAGTTCAAAGGTTTTTACCTCTTTATTCTAAAGCCCCATTGTGAATTCACAGGGCTTAAAATATGTATTACTGTCCTTTTATTTTATCATTCTAAAAGAAATCAAAGACAGAAAACTTTTTTCTTCCCAATGAGCTTGCCTGTTTGAAATCATAGGGTGTTTGTACATATGGTCTCTTAATACCTCAGCTGAATCTTTGTGATTTCAGTGGGAGTTGGTGAGACTTCTTTCTTCCGTCAAGAATATCAAAGAATTTTTGCAAAACAGACTGGCTTTCTCTTCCTTTTTAGTAATTACAGTTTGGTTTGTTGTAAAATGAAACACGTATATTTTTAAAAAGCTCTGAAAGACTGTTAATCATCTCCTTTGTTTTCAATTAAAGTTGACGAATTTGTCTTACTATACTTCCAAACCTTGAGGATTTCTATCCACAACTTTTGCTTTAACACAACCTCTGGCCAAACAAAATAGGTTTTGGGTATGAATGCTGTGTGTTGTATGGAGTGACAAAAGTAAAAAGATGGTCATATAACTAAAATATACTCTCATAAGTATTATTAATTACCGTTTACTATTATTGGCCTAAAGAATTTTTTAAGGCACTTATTTCATATTGTGAACTGTTTGCCCTTTGGAATCTCTATATACTGTATTTTTTATCTGACATACAATACATATTTTAGAGTCTGTCTTTTATCCATTTGATGCAGTTTAAAGTAGAATTTCCATGACTGACAGTTTATAAAAAAAGAATGCTCATTAAAAACTGGGAAAACATAATAATCTCTCTCTCTCTCTCTTTCATTTTTTTTTGGTACCAGGGATTGAACTCAGGACCTTGCGCTTGTGAGGCAGACGTGGTACTACTAGCTAAATCCCTAGCTTGATAATCTCTTAATAGTACAAAAACATTGATAACACTGTCCAGTTTTCCAAAGAAATATTTTGTTTATGATCTCCTGAACTGTGATTCAAACCATTCATGACAGGTGAATGAAGGAGGAAAATTAAGATATGGGAGTAAACAAAAGTGGCATTAGTAATTCAGGTAAATAAAATTTGTAAACTGTCAAGGTGATAGAGAATGTTTCTACAAGTACAGGATATTTAGGTAATAAGAAAATGAGTTGAGATTTGATTGTCTTACATTCCACACAAGGACATAATGTAGTTTGAGTTTTCTCTTCCTGATTCCATTGTTCTAGCATGTCATTTACCAAGATCTATAAACTCTCCTAGATTACATCATTTTTTCCCTTTACTATCTACACTGTTATGATTTTAAGGGACTAAAAACAGATGGATTTTAAGCTGTTCTTTAATACCTGATAGTTTATTTCTATTGACCTTAATTGATCAAAAATACTTTTTTACTTGAGCCATTAATATTACAACACATTTCATTGGTAGTCTTTCAGTGTCAGGTCTTCATGCAGTTTGGATGATTCAGTTTTTAAAGGCACAGTGTAAAAGTATTATTCATCAAGGTATCTTTAAGATGTGAATTAGGAGAGAAAGTTGCATTGACAAGAATAAAATGATGAACTGAGGGGCCAGGATTTAGTTCAGTAATGCTGCTTCCTGCCTCGCAAGCACAAGGTCCTGAGTTCAATTCCTGGTACCAAACAAAAAAAGATGAACTGAAAAGATGCATTGTTTTTAAGGTAGAATTTTTTGGGGCGACTGGAAGAGTTGCCTTAGAATATAATCTGTTTTGTCTAGTTCAGTGGTGGTGAATCACTTTGGACCACTGAAAGCTCTAAAAGTTTTACCATCATTGGAATTTGTTCATTTGTTCAGCAAATGTTTAGTTAGATCCCATTATATACCTGGCAATGTAATAGGATCTGAGGATAAAAAATAAAAGGTATTTATTATTTACATTTTTATGATAAATGTGTCAGTGTCCACATATAGATTAGTTAATCTTTGGAAGTGAGTTGCTAGTAAAGTTGCTGAATGGTAAATTCCTGGCAGTTAAGTTGCTGTGAAAGACATAGGCACTTTGAAGAGTTGTATTGAGCTAGGGATATAATTCAGCAACAGAGCAGTCACCTAGCACATGTAAGGCCCTGGTTTCCATCCCTGGCATTGCTAAAAGAAAAGTTACACCAATTTCTATTTTTACTAGCCGTGTATGAGGGAGCCTGTTTCCCTATACTATATTCTAGCTAATATTGTACACCATCACATATTTTGAGCTTTGCCAGTCTTTTAGTGAGTAATTGTATATTGTTGAAAGTGGATTGCGAGCTCTAACACAAGTACAGCTTGTTTCTGTGACTTCCCTGTACAGAGATCTGTTTAGTTGGAGAACCTCTAGGTTGGTGTCTTCAGGAAATTCTTCTACTCTGGTCTTTAGGCTCTTACATTTTCCTACTCAGAGAGGAGAGTGCACACTTTATAGTCAGTGTGCTGGCATCCCAGAAAGAGAAAGTCTGTTTTTAGAACAGCATTCAGACCCTTGACTGTATCTGGCCTTTCCAAAGTCAAAGACTCTGTACCCTCTCCAGAGAATAAATCCCTAGTTTTTCCCCCTAGATTTGACAGGGTTAGAAGTAGAGGAGGATCTTCAGGGATGAGTACTTCTTAAACAAAGATATCAGCCCATCCTCCTTTTTTTTTTTTTTAGTCACCTCTCCCCTTATACACTCACTTCTAGAAGACATTGTTATTCTATTTCCCAAACATGTCAAGGGTTTTGCTTTATAAATTATGTTGATTCTCTGCTTTACTCCTTGCTGGTTAGGGTTCTGTATCCTTGGATCTGTTATGTCATCATCATTCTTTACTTAAGTACCAATTCCCCAAAATATTGCCCTATCTCACTTATGCAAAATGAGTGTTGTTTCTGGAGGTATATTCTTATTCTACCATTAATTTGCTAGTCTACTTAATTTCCCTAACTCTCAAATTCTTTATTTGTGAAAAGGGATAATAGTAATATCAACTTCAATCATAAGAATGGAATTAGTATAAAAAAGGAGGAATTGTAGTTTCTCGGTAAATGTAGATTGTTATATAGTATTCACACCTATATGACTACATCTTCTCTCACACTTGTGGCACACATTGTAAATGAATTACACACATTTTTTTCCTGTGTGAGAATCACAGGCAGTAATTACCAATGGACAATGTGGGCCTTATCTTTAGAGTGGGAGGCTTCCATCAGGGGGAAATTCCTAAATTCTACCTGGGAATGAAAGTCTGTTGCTAGACCTTGGATAGATGAGCAGTGCAAGGGAGCTGTGAATCTTTCTCTGTTTTGTAGACATAGAGGAATTCCCTTTCTTTGTTGCTTGACTCCTGCTTTTAGGGAGGAGATAATATGGCTCTGTAGAGAGTGGGGGAGTTCTGGGAGGTGCATCACTATTATTTCCTCTCAAAATTTACTATGTTTTCAAATCACTTGAGAATCTTATTAACATCCAGGTTCTGATTCAGTAGGCCTGGATGGACCCTAAAATGGTACATTTCTAACAGTTTCCTTCATCCCTCCCTTCCTCCCTTCCTTCCCTCCTCCCTCCCTTTTTCCTTGCCTCCCTCCCCACCTTCTCTTCTCTCCTTGTGGTACTAGGGATTGAACCCAGGGTCTTCATGCTGAGCTGTATCCCCAGCCTTTAACATTTCTTTTTTTATTAAATTTTGAGACAGGGTTTCATTAAGTCACTATATTGTCCAGCTGCACTCAAACTTGTGATCCTCCTGCCTCAGCCTCTCAGAGAGCTGAGATTACAGGCATACACCACCTTGCCCAGTTCACACTTTTAATAGATGTCTATGCTGATAATCCATAGATTTTCTATAAACTATACCCCCAGCCTTCCTAGTGCCTTGATTTCTTTTGCCCTCTTCAGATTCTGATGGCATGAATCAAAGTTGTTTTTTCTTAATATTTTTCCTCCATTGTCTCAGGCTTGAGGGTTTTCTTCTCTGTGAAAGGAATGACCCAGATTTTCATTTTCAAGGCAGATAGAAAGATTGTCCTCTTCTGTTATTCTTTGTTTTTCTGTACTCTTTACCCTTGTGGATTTATAGCTTTTGATTTCTCTTTCATCATTTTAGTGAAGTACAAGAGGAAGTAGAAAAATATATGAGTTCAAGTTGCCAACTTAGACAATTGCAGATATCTGAAAAATATTAATTGATTGTAAAATTCCCTAGAAATATTAATTAACATATTATTTTTTGAACATTACCAGGAGTTAATAGTGGGAAATCTTTTCCCACTCATGTTACACCAGGTATATAACTAGTATCTAAAAGGTATGCAGCTGGATTATTGCAATACCTTAAGAAACAGAAGATAAAAATGTATGAAAAGAATGTGGTGAACTTGAATAATTGTAGATTCAGCAATAGTCAGTTTCTAATGCAGATCTATAGAAATTTTTCCACTTTGAATTTTGAAACAACTCTACTTCTGACTGAATTTGAGACTAGAACATTGGCTATGACCAGAGGCATTAGAAAAACTATGAAATATGAATTGTGAAAAATACTATTATTTTGTTTATCTGCCAATCAACCATCTACTTTCCAAATATATTTGGAAAATATATTTTCCACATATACATTCCACATGTATTGTCCACATATACATGTGTTTATTTTAGATTTAGATCTATATACTCCAGAATTTATATATACATCTACAAGCATATGTAAGTTATATTTTTATTTTTCTATTTACACAAGTTAGCTGTTATTATACACTATTTGCACATTAATTTTTCCACAGCAATATTTGGAATACTTCCTCATTCTTATTTTTAATAGTTGCATAGCATTCTAGCCTACGATTATACTCAAGTTAATATAATCCATCTCATCTCTATCTGAGTTGTCTCCAATTTCTTGCTTTTAAAAAGTTGTTAAAATCTATGTAATTTCTCATATATGCTGATAGATCTTAAAGGTAAATTTTCCAAAGTGGAATTTTTAGGACAAAGCAAACATATATATGTACTTATTGCCAATTACCAAAGTTCTCTGTAAGAATTAAACATGTTTACACTTCTATCAGCAATAATTGGGACTGAATGTTTTTCCACAGGTAATACAATAGCAGCTCTAGATTTTAGAGTTTTGCCAATATGATAGGTGTATTAATCAGCTTTTCTGTTGCTAGGATGCAATACCTTATTTAACTGAATTTAAATACCTTATTTAACTGAATGGAGAAGTTTAATTTACGTAATTTCAGGAGATTCAGCGTGTGATCATCTGGTTTCAAGGCAGGAACATCATGGCAAAAAGGCTTAGAGGAGAAAAGCTTCTTAGTTCCTGGTTGCTGGGAAGCAGAGCGGGGGAACAGCCCCAGAGAGGAAGGAGCAAGCATTCAGACAGAGACCCAAAGCTGTACCTCCATGGCCCACCTAGACACTTAGAAGTGTGCTCCACCGATCCTCCGGGCAGATCCCAAGGCTAATAAAATTGACCCTCTACCCTAGTCACCACATCAGGTTGTTTTAGAAAGCATTTTTCTTAGTTTATATGAGATTGAACATCTTTTCATGTGTTCAAGGACACTTGTTAATTTTATCTGGAATTGACTATTCACTTTTTGTTTTCAGTTTTCTACCGATTTCTTGGAATATTCTTTATTTGGGAGTAAACTTGCCTGAGGTGATTCCCATTGAGTAATGCCCTTGCATAACCCCCTCTCCCTGAGTGGAAGCAGAACCTGAGATTTGCTTCTAAATAGGAGAATTTGGGAGAGATTAAGACATTTTGTAGATGTAATAAAGTCCCTTAAATTTGGACTTTAAAATTATTCTGGGTTATCTCAACCTATCAGGTGAGCTCTATAAAAGAATGTCTAGAGGTCAGAGACTGGAAGAGCAGAAAGGCATTCTCTCTTTCTGGTGTTTTTTTTTTTTTTTTTTTTTTTTTTTTTTTTTTTTT